>NC_059329.1:100624498-100926222 GCF_018350155.1 Leopardus geoffroyi
ACTTAGGTTCCACCTACACCTGCCTAAATAACCCAGAAAACCGCCAGAGGATTAGCAGAATGGATTCTCTGGAGCCAAGCGCAGACGAGAGGCCCATGGAAGAGGGTAGGAAGGGCGGCGAGGCGGTGCGCGCTCCACGGACTGGCGGGAGGGAGCCGGGGTGGAGGGGCGGCTCGCCGGCCAAGCAGAGCCCCCGAGTCTGGCTGGCAAAAGCGGAGGGGCCTGACGGACTGTGTTCCGACAGCAAGCGTGACTTAGCATCTGGGAGGTCATAAGTTAACAGCTCTGCCCAGAAAGCGGGAAGGCTGGAGGACAAAGGGAGGGAGAGCTGCTGAGTCCCCGGACGACAGAGCTCAGTTTGGTGGGGAACAAAGGCGCTCGCCAGTGCCATCTCCCCCGCCCATCCCCCAGCCAAAATCCCAAAGGGAACCAGTTCCTGCCAGGGAACTTGCTCGCTCCGCGCAAACACCCAACTCTGTGCTTCTGCGGAGCCAAACCTCCCGCAGCGGATCTGACTCCCTCCCGCTGCCATGGGGCCCCTCCTGAAGTGGATCACCGAAGGAGAAGCAAGCTAAGCCTGCCCCTCCTGCCCCCGTGCACCTTGCCTATCCACCCCAGCTAATACGCCAGATCCCCAGCATCACAAGCCTGGCAGTGTGCAAGTAGCCCAGACGGGCCACGCCACCCCACAGTGAATCCCGCTCCTAGGAGAGGGGAAGAGAAGGCACACACCAGTCTGACTGTGGCCCCAGCGGTGGGCTGGGGGCAGACATCAGGTCGGACTGTGGCCCCGCCCACCAACTCCAGTTATACACCACAGCACAGCGGAAGTGCCCTGCAGGTCCTCACCACTCGAGGGACTATCCAAAATGACCAAGCGGAAGAATTCCCCTCAGAAGAATCTCCAGGAAATAACAACAGCTAATGAACTGATCAAAAAGGATTTAAATAATATAACAGAAAGTGAATTTAGAATAATAGTCATAAAATTAATCGCTGGGCTTGAAAACAGTATAGAGGACAGCAGAGAATCTCTTGCTACAGAGATCAAGGGACTAAGGAACAGTCACGAGGAGCTGAAAAGCGCTTTAAATGAAATGCAAAACAAAATAGAAACGACGACAGAGGCAGAGGAGAGAATAGGTGAACTAGAAGATAAAGTTATGGAAAAAGAGGAAGCTGAGAGGAAGAGAGATAAAAAAATCCAGGAGTGTGAGGGGAAAATTAGAGAACTAAGTGATACACTAGAAAGAAATAATATACGCATAATTGGTATCCCAGAGGAGGAAGAGAGAGGGAAAGGTGCTGAAGGGGTACTTGAAGAAATTATAGCTGAGAACTTCCCTGAACTGGGGAAGGAAAAAGGCATTGAAATCCAAGAGGTACAGAGAACTCCCTTCAGACGTAACTTGAATCGATCTTCTGCATGACATATCATAGTGAAACTGTCAAAATACAAGGATAAAGAGAAAATTCCGAAAGCAGCAAGGGGTAAACGTGCCCCCACATATAAAGGGAGACCTATAAGACTCGTGACTGATCTCTCTTTTGAAACTTGGCAGGCCAGAAAGAATTGGCACGATATCTTCAGTGTGCTAAACAGAAAAAATATGCAGCCGAGAATCCTTTATCCAGCAAGTCTGGCATTTAGAATAGAAGGAGAGATAAAGGTCTTCCCAAACAAACAAAAACTGAAGGAATTTGTCACCACTAAACCAGCCCTACAAGAGATCCTAAGGGGGACCCTGTGAGACAAAGTACCAGAGACATCACTACAAGCATAAAACATACAGACATCACAATGACTCTAAACCCGTATCTTTCTATAATAACACTGAATGTAAATGGATTAAATGCGCCAACCAGAAGACATAGGGTATCAGAATGGAAAAAAAAACAAGACCCATCTATTTGCTGTCTACAAGAGACTCATTTTAGACCTGAGGACACCTTTAGATTGAGAGTGAGGGGATGGAGAACTATTTATCATGCTACTGGAAGCCAAAAGAAAGCTGGAGTAGCCATACTTATATCAGACAAACTAGACTTTAAATTAAAGGCTGTAACAAGAGATGAAGAAGGGCATTATATAATAGTTACAGGGTCTATCCATCAGGAAGAGCTAACAATTATAAATGTCTATGTGCCGAATACCGGAGCCCCCAAATATATAAAACAACTACTCATAAACATAAGCAACCTTATTGACAAGAATGTGGTAATTGCAGGGGACTTTAACACCCCACTTACAGAAATGGATAGATCATCTAGACACACGGTCAATAAAGAAACAAGTGCCCTGAATGATACATTGGATCAGATGGACTTGACAGATATGTTTAGAACTCTGCATCCCAAAGCAACAGAATATACTTTCTTCTCGAGTGCACATGGAACATTCTCCAAGATAGATCATATACTGGGTCACAAAACAGCCCTTCATAAGTTTACAAGAATTGAAATCATACCACGCATACTTTCAGACCACAATGCTATGAAGCTTGAAATCAACCACAGGAAAAAGTCTGGAAAACCTCCAAAAGCATGGAGGTTAAAGAACACCCTACTAACGAATGAGTGGGTCAACCAGGCAATTAGAGAAGAAATTAAAAAATACATGGAAACAAACGAAAATGAAAATACAACAATCCAAACGCTTTGGGACGCAGCGAAGGCAGTCCTGAGAGGAAAATACATTGCAATCCAGGCCTATCTCAAGAAACAAGAAAAATCCCAAATACAAAATCTAACAGCACACCTAAAGGAAATAGAAGCAGAACAGCAAAGGCAGCCTAAACCCAGCAGAAGAAGAGAAATAATAAAGATCAGAGCAGAAATAAACAATATAGAGTCTAAAAAAACTGTAGAGCAGATCAACGAAACCAAGAGTTGGTTTTTTGAAAAAGTAAAGAAAATTGACAAACCTCTAGCCAGGCTTCTCAAAAAGAAAAGGGAGATGACCCAAATAGATAAAATCATGAATGAAAATGGAATTATTACAACCAATCCCTCAGAGATACAAACAATTATCAGGGAATACTATGAAAAATTATATGCCAACAAATTGGACAACCTGGAAGAAATGGACAAATTCCTAAACACCCACACGCTTCCAAAACTCAATCAGGAGGAAATAGAAAGCTTGAACAGACCCATAACCAGCGAAGAAATTGAATCGGTTATCAAAAATCTCCCAACAAATAAGAGTCCAGGACCAGATGGCTTCCCAGGGGAGTTCTACCAGACGTTAAAGCAGAGATAATATCTATCCTTCTCAAGCTATTCCAAGAAATAGAAAGGGAAGGAAAACTTCCAGACTCATTCTATGAAGCCAGTATTACTTTGATTCCTAAACCAGACAGAGACCCAGTAAAAAAAGAGAACTACAGGCCAATATCCCTGATGAATATGGATGCAAAAGTTCTCAATAAGATACTAGCAAATCGAATTCAACGGCATATAAAAAGAATTATTCACCATGATCAAGTGGGATACATTCCTGGGATGCAGGGCTGGTTCAACATTCGCAAATCAATCAACGTGATACATCACATTACCAAAAAAAAAAAAAAAAGAGAAGAACCATATGATCCTGTCAATTGATGCAGAAAAGGCCTTTGACAAAATCCAGCACCCTTTCTTAATAAAAACCCTTGAGAAAGTCGGGATAGAAGGAACATACTTAAAGATCATAAAAGCCATTTATGAAAAGCCCACAGCTAACATCATCCTCAACGGGGAAAAACTGAGGCTTTTTCCCTGAAATCAGGAACACGACAGGGATGCCCACTCTCACCGCTGTTGTTTAACATAGTGCTGGAAGTTCTAGCATCAGCAATCAGACAACAAAAGGAAATCAAAGGCATCAAAATTGGCAAAGATGAAGTCAAGCTTTCGCTTTTTGCAGATGACTTGATATTATACATGGAAAATCCGATAGACTCCACCAAAAGTCTGCTAGAACTGACACATGAATTCAGCAAAGTTGCAGGATACAAAATCAATGTACAGAAATCAGTTGCATTCTTACACACTAACAATGAAGCAACAGAAAGACAAATAAAGAAACTGATCCCATTCACAATTGCACCAAGAAGCATAAAATACCTAGGAATAAATCTAACCAAAGATGTAAAAGATCTGTATGCTGAAAACTATAGAAAGCTTATGAAGGTAATTGAAGAAGATTTAAAGAAATGGAAAGACATTCCCTGCTCATGGATTGGAAGAATAAATATTGTCAAAATGTCAATACTACCCAAAGCTATCTACACATTCAATGCAATGCCAATCAAAATTGTACCGGCATTCTTCTCGAAACTAGAACAAGCAATCCTAAAATTCATATGGAACCAGAAAAGGCCCCGAATAGCCAAAGGAATTTTGAAGAAGAAGACCAAAGCAGGAGGCATCACAATCCCAGACTTTAGCCTCTACTACAAAGCTGTCATCATCAAGACAGCATGGTATTGGCACAAAAACAGACACATAGACCAATGGAATAGAATAGAAACCCCAGAACTAGACCCACAAACGTATGGCCAACTCATCTTTGACAAAGCAGGAAAGAATATCCAATGGAAAAAAGACAGTCTCTTTAACAAATGGTGCTGGGAGAACTGGACAGCAACATGCAGAAGGTTGAAACTAGACCACTTTCTCACACCATACACAAAAATAAACTCAAAATGGATAAAGGACCTGAATGTGAGACAGGAAACCATCAAAACCTTAGAGGAGAAAGCAGGAAAAGACCTCTCTGACCTCAGCCGTAGCAATCTCTTCCTCGACACATCCCCAAAGGCAAGGGAATTAAAAGCAAAAGTGAATTACTGGGACCTTATGAAGATAAAAAGCTTCTGCACAGCAAAGGAAACAACCAACAAAACTAAAAGGCAACCAACCGAATGGGAAAAGATATTCGCAAATGACATATCAGACAAAGGGCTAGTATCCAAAATCTATAAAGAGCTCACCAAACTCCACACCCGAAAAACAAATGACCCAGTGAAGAAATGGGCAGAAAACATGAACAGACACTTCTCTAAAGAAGACATCCGGATGGCCAACAGGCACATGAAAAGATGTTCAACGTCGCTCCTTATCAGGGAAATACAAATCAAAACCACACTCAGATATCACCTCATGCCCGTCAAAGTGGCCAAAATGAACAAATCAGGAGACTCTAGATGCTGGAGAGGATGTGGAGAAACGGGAACCCTCTTGCACTGTTGGTGGGAATGCAAATTGGTGCAGCCGCTCTGGAAAGCAGTGTGGAGGTTCCTCAGAAAATTAAAAATAGACCTACCCTATGACCCAGCAATAGCACTGCTAGGAATTTATCCAAGGGATACAGGAGTACTGATGCATAGGGGCACTTGTACCCCAATGTTTATAGCAGCACTCTCAACAATAGCCAAATTATGGAAAGAGCCTAAATGTCCGTCAACTGATGAATGGATAAAGAAATTGTGGTTTATATACACAATGGAATACTACATGGCAATGAGAAAAAATGAAATATGGCCTTTTGTAGCAACGTGGATGGAACTGGAGTGTGATGCTAAGTGAAATAAGCCATACAGAGAAAGACAGATACCATATGGTTTCACTCTTATGTGGATTCTGAGAAACTTAACAGAAACCCATGGGGGAGGGGAAGGAAAAAAAAAAAAAAGAGGTTAGAGTGGGAGAGAGCCAAAGCATAAGAGACTGTTAAAAACTGAGAACAAACTGAGGGTTGATGGAGGGTGGGAGGGAGGGGAGGGTGGGTGATGGGTATTGAGGAGGGCACCTTTTGGGATGAGCACTGGGTGTTGTATGGAAACCAATCTGACAATAAATTTCATATATTAAAAAAAAAAAGATATAGTAAGATCTACTCATATTTCTGAGTGGGGGATCCTATTGTCTCCTGAAGAGAAACAACTTTGTTTGGTGTTATATTTTCATAAAAATCATTAATTAATCTTCCCAGATAGCTTAGTATATCTGATAATATCTCTGCCATTTTTCAGTATCCCCATCTCTTTTTTTTTGCCTGTAGTGTTTCATAGCCTTCTAAAGGGACCTAGGCCCTCCTTACATACATAAAATTACCATAATCCATAATCCATGAGATTTACATATACAACACAGAACCTGAGATGAGATATTTTGGGTGATATCATTGGTAGGAAAGGTGCTGACAATATGGCATGCCATTCTGACCTCTGCTGTTAATGGAATACAGATTGTTAGGTAATAAATAGGCCATAATATATATTGATTTATTTAACAGAGACCTCTTTCATAAGCTTTCCTTTCTCTGAATTAGGCTTCAAAGAAAATATTAATCTGCCTCTACTACAGTAGGAAGCATGTGTCAAAAAAACTCATGGTTCTGCCTCCTTTAGTTACTCTGGATTCAAGAGGTGCCCGGGCAATGGGGGCATGGAGGCTTTTCCCTGGTAAATCACAGTGTATGAGAGAGTTTATCTCCTGAGTTTTATCCCTATTACTATTATGTGAAGATTCCTTATGTCATCTGAAATTCTTCCCAACATAATGCTTTACATTAAATAAGATTAAACATTTGATTTTAGCGGGAATTGTATAATTAAGTCATCAACTTTTGGATGTTGCTCTAGACTGAATATTTGTGTCCCACCCTCCCCCCCCCCCAAGGTTCAGATGTTATGTCCTCTATGATATGTGGTGTTTGGAGGCGGGGCGTTTGAGAGGTGATACATCATGAGAGGAGAGCATTCATGAATGATATTAGTGTCTCCGTAAAAAAAGACCTAATAGAACTCATGTACCCCTTCTGCCATGTAAAGACACAATGAAAAGATGGTTAGCTATGAACCAGGAAGTGGGCTCTCACTAGACACAGAATCAGCCAGTGCCTTGATCTTGGACTACCCAGACGCCAGAACTTTGAGAAATAGATGATTGTGGTTGAAGCCACTCAGGCTGTGGTATTGTGTTACAGCAGCCCAAATGGATTTAGACATATTTTATGTTATCTCCAACGTGTATTGTTATCTCAAGTGAGGAGATAAAATCTTGGTTGTCTGTGTTCATTGGTCTGTAAGTTCTCTTAAGTCAGGAACAGTGACTTAATTGTCTATGTAGTCTGTATTTGTGTAGTGTGAGGGACATAGAATTCACTCCATGAACTTTGTCTATTACTTACATTCTTGAAGTCTTGACTATTGGAGTAAGGATTTTGAGTCTTTTCTTCATTAAATATATATATTTGCTATAGATATTTAGTCTTCTTTGATATTTTCTACAAATATGTTGCTTTGGTAGCATTATGTGTGTTTGCTATAAAGACATTATATTGTATTATTCTTTTACTTTTTGATTTCTTCTATCACATCACTCTTGGAAAATTTCATATACATCTTTTTCAGTGAATTGATACATTTTAACATCTTTCTAAAAAATAACTCTGGAAAAAGTTTTTTTCAAGATTACTACCTTTTTTTTTAAAGTAGGCTCCACCCCCAGTGTGGAGCTCAATGCAGGGCTTAAACTCAAGACCCTGAGGTCAAGACCTGAGCTAAGATCAAGAGTTGAACACTCAACCAACTGACCCACCCAAGGGCTCAGAAAATCTTTCTTTTAAAATTATCCACAATTTGTTTCTATTTGTGATGAGACATATCTAATCTTGTTTTCCTCAAACAGGATATGTAATCTGCCAGTGTTATTATTAATTTCAGTAATAATTTCAATTTCTGTATGTAATATGTCAAACTTTATGCAAATAGTAGGTTTGATTTGGGGCCATTTCCCCTCCTCTGCTGTTGCGTCCTCCACCTCCTCCCCCTTTTTCTCTGGTGTCGTTGCCTACCACCAACATCCTTGTCAGTAGTCAAGGATTTTCATGTGTTTTATACCTCATGGGGATAATTGCTCTTAATTACTCACCCTTTTCAAGTTTCTTGCAATTTCTAGATATTTATTTGTCCTGATACACTTTAGGATTATTTTTTTTAAGTCTGAAAGCTTCCCATAATGATATATTTAAAATTTCATGACCCCCCACATTGATTTTGAGGAAAATCGATGTTTTAATATCTTGTTTTCCCACCCAGAATGAGACATGTATTATGAAGGCTTGATCAATGTCTCAATAACAATTTGTAATCATCTCCATAGAGCATACCGCTATCTTGCCTTTTGGTTTTCTTATTTAAGAAGTGGCTTGTCTTATTTACCTTTGATTCACATTTTCAAAGAGCTGACTGGAAAGGGCTTAGTGTCTTTTGCTGGCATGAATTATAGCACAGTCCTCAAAGGCATTGGTGTTTGTTTGTATGCAATGTTGATAGGCCTACATTTGACAATACACAAGTATATATTCAACCCCAGAGATCTGTATCTGACCTCATGTAGGTACATATTCAATGATATGTAGGTCATATCCAGCATCATATATGTGTCTGTATGTGAACACACAGAGGTCTGTATCTGACAGCACATGGATCAGTATCTGACTACACATATGAATGCATACGTGTATATATATGCATTTGATCTGATCACACACAGGCCTGTATCTGTCTACACACAGAGCTATATCTTGCCATACACATGTCTGAATCTGAGCACATATGAATTTTGGCAGGACTTGACTGAACAATTCTTCTGTTGCATGTGGCATGGACTGAGGTCCCTTGCTGGTATTCACTGGATAGATGGGCTTTCAGGGAGTATTTAGGATGACTTTACTCATGAGTGGTGCCTTGGCAGGGATAGCTAGACGACCAGGCTCTTCTGGCCCCTTCTTCTTCTCCATGTAGCCTGTCTCTCCAGTGAGTTTGTCAGACTTGTAAAATGGCAGTTCAGGACTTCTGGAGGGAGGACACAGAAGGTCTTAAGCCAGTTAAGATCTCATCCCGTCCTTGAAGTTCAGGATCTCAAGTTCTAGATACAGACTGCATCTGCACCAAACGAAAAGGCAACCTATGGAATGGGGGAAAATATTTGCAAGTCTTATACCTCACAAGGGGTTAATATCCAAAATGTGTGAGGAACTTTGAAACCAAATAACAAAAACAAAACAAAACAAAACAGGGGCTCCTGGGTGGCTCAGTCGGTTAAGCATACGACTCAGCTCAGGTCGTGATCTCATGGTTCGTGGGTTTGAGCCCTGCGTTGAGCTCTGTGCTGACAGCTCGGAGCCTAGAGCCTGCTTCAGATTCTGTTTCTCCCTCTCTCTCTCTCTGCCCCTCCTCCGTTCCCACTCTGTCTCTCTCTCTTAAAAATAAACATGAAAAATAATTTAAAAAATTTAAAAACAAAAGAAAACAAAAAACTGATTAAAAAATATGCAATTGGACCTCAAAGACATTTTCTAAAGAAGACATACAAATGGCTGATAAGAACATGGAAGAGTGCTCAACATTATTAATCATCAGGAAAATGCAATTCTAAACTGCATGAGATTTCGCTTCATACTTCTTAGGATAGATGTTATCAAAAACAGAAGAGATTACATGCACTGGTGAGGATGTAGATAAAAAGGAACCCTAGTTCGCTGTCATTGGGCATACACAATTTCAGCCACTCTGGAAAATAGTATGGAGATTTCTCAAAAAGTTAAATAGAACTACCATAGTATCAACAAATTCCACTTCTATGTGTATATCCAAGAATATGAGATCACAATCTTGAGGAGATATCTGCACTCCCATGTTTGTGGCCGTATTATTCACAACAGCCAAGACATGGAAATAATCTAAGCATACATTGATGGAAGAATGGAAAAATAAAAGTTATGTGTATGTGTGTGTGTGTGTGCGTGTATACGCATGTATGTGTTTATATATATGTGTGTGTATGTGTGTGTGTGTGTGTGTATACACACACACACACACACACACATACACACACATATATGATTATATTAAGGTATAAGAAAGGAAAAATCCTGCCAATTGCAACACTATGAGAGACTTTGAGGGCATTATGCTAAGTGAAATAAGTCTCACAGAAAGACAAATACGGTATGATCTCATTTATATGTGGAATTAAAAAAAAACCCCGACTTGGAGAAGCCAGAGAATGGTGGATTCCAGGGCCTGTGGGTGGGGGAAATGTGTCGATGTTAGTTTAAGGGTACAGATTTCCAGTTATAACTTGAATAAACTTTGGAGAGCTGATGTATAGCAGGGAACGGTAGTTCACAAGAATGTATTATACAGTTGCTGACATTATTGCTGAGATAGTGAATCTTAAATGTTCTCATCCCACACCAAAATTCTAATTATAGAAGGTGACATATGTGTTAACTATCCTTATTGTGGTAATCATTTTGCAATATATGCATATATCAGGTCATGATGTTGTATACCTTAAACTTACACAATGTTACATATCAACTGTATTTTAATAATTCTGGGGAAACATACATAAATACATAGATACATAGTTACACACATACATACATAAAAGAGGTCTTTATAAATTGAAAAAATAAAGTCTTGAACTAGAGACATGCTATTTCTTCCACATGCCCTATATACAATTTGAGGTTGAACATTATAACCAAATAGATACTCCTGTCTACAAGTGAAGGTCATGGTGCCTCCTTTTGTGCATTTCTCTTAAAATTTTTTGCAGAGTTTACATATTTTTCATTAGAGTTTATACAAAAGCCACACTCACAAATATTTTTTGTGAAGACAGACTAGCCCCTGTCTTCCGGGTTTGGGCTGGAAGTCTGTGCGCAGTGGGATAACACCCCGTAAGCTTCTTAGACGTACTTTTTTCCTAGTTAGGAGACTTTATGAGACACACCTTAAATATTTCAGAAGTTTTCACCAGAGTCTTGCATCTACATCTTTGAGATGATATTTACTTTGGTGCCATTTCTTACTTTGACAACTTTTTGCTCTTTAGAGAGGCTATGGATGAGAACCAGTTTTATGCCAGAACCCATCAGGTCTTGGCCCCTTTTATGTTTCTCCTGAATTCTGGAGAACTTAACAGTTAAGGTGTAAGTCACCTCTGTTTACCCATACTTCATCATATATCATACACTGCTGAGGAACCAGCTGGAGCTTTCTGTATTCTGCTTGGCAATTGCAGTCAAATCCACCTGTTCCCCCAAGGGTGTTTCCTATTATTCCCTATTTTCCACACTACTGTAGGTGAGGGTATTGTGAAACTTTTCCAGCACTCGGTAACATGAATCACTTTCTCTTCAGCTTCCAAGCACAATCCATCCTGTCTTTTAAGGCTTTACCTGCAGAGGCT
Source organism: Leopardus geoffroyi (assembly GCF_018350155.1). NCBI lineage: Eukaryota > Metazoa > Chordata > Mammalia > Carnivora > Felidae > Leopardus > Leopardus geoffroyi. The sequence goes on from NC_059329.1 coordinate 100,635,752, forward strand.
TCAAAGCCCTTCCACCTCCCAGCAACTCCTGGTGGTGCCAAAGTCAATGCCACATGCTTTACATTTCTGTTATGGAAGCGCCACACTTCCAGCTTCCACTCTTTGCTCTGGTTATCTTTTGCTACATGGCATAAGACCTCGAAATTTTGTTACTTAAACCCACAACCATTTTGACTTACCTCAAAATCTTGTGGGCCAGCAATTCTGACAGAGGCTGGCTCGGTATTTTTCCATTTTTTTTTAATATTTCTTTCTTTCTTTCTTTCTTTCTTTCTTTCTTTCTTTCTTTCGAGAGAGACAGAGCATGAGTGGTGGAGGGGCAGAGAGAGAGGGAGACACAGAATCTGAAGCAGGCTTCAGGCTATGAGCTGTCAGCACAAAGCCCAGTGCAGGGCTTGAACTCAAAGACTGTGAGATCATGACCTGAGCTGAAGTTGAACGCTTAACCGGCTCAGCCACCCAGGCACCCCTGGGTATTTTTCCGTTTCATTTGGCATGGACTGAAGTCCTGCTATGGTATTCAACTGATAACTGACGGATCTGCAGGATCCTGGGAGTGATATGATATATTGAACGTGCTGAATGGGAAAAATAGGCAACAAATATTATTTTATCCAGGAAGGCTATCATTCAGAATAGAAGGAGAGATAAAGAGTTTCCCAAACAAAACCTAAATGTTTATGACCATTAAACCAGGCCTTCAAGAAGTATTAAACAGGACTTTTTGAATGGGAAAGAAAAACCAAAAACAATGAAGATAAGAAAGGAACAAAGAAAATCTCTGGAAATACTGACTTTATAGGTAATACAATAGCAGTAAATTCATATCTATTAATAATCACTCTGAATGCAAATGGACTAAATGCTCCAATCAAAAGGTGTAGGCTATCAGAATACATAAAAAAGACAAATCTACATGCTACCTACAAGAGACTCATTTTAGTTTTGTTTTAATTTTTTTAAGTTTACTTATTTTTGACAGAATGAGAGAGACAGACAGACAGGGAGAGGGCCAGAGAGAGAGGGAGACACAGAATTCGAGTGGGATCCAGGCTCTGAGTTGTCAACCCAGAGTCCAATGCGGGATTTGACCTCATGAACCATGAAACCGTGACCTGAGCCAAAGTTGGACACTTAACTGACTGAGCCACCCAGGTGCCCCACAAGTGACTCATTTTAGACCTGAAGACATCTGCAGATTGAAAATGAAAGGCTAGAGAACCATTTGTTATGCTAATGGATGTCAAAAGGAACTCTTACCAATGATACTTGTACTAGACAAACTAGGTTTTAAACCGATGAATGTAACAAGAGAGGAAGAAAGGGTCTATGCAAGAAGCTCTAACAATTGTAAATATTTATGCCCCCAACTTGGTGATGCAAATATATAAATTAATTAACATAAAATCATTGATAACAATACAATAATAGTAGGTGACTTTAACACCCCACTTACAACAATGGATAGATCATCTATGCAGAAAATCAGCAAGGAAACAATGGCTTTGAATGACACACTGGACCAGATGGGCTTAACACATGTATAAAGAACATCTCACTCAAAAGCAGCAGAATACACATTCTTTCTGAGTGCACATGGGATATTCCCCAGAATAGATCACATACAAAGTTACAAATCAGGCTTCAATTAGTAGAAAAAATTGAGATCATATCATGAATATTGTCAGGCCACAACACTATGAAACTTGAGGTCAACCACAAGAAAAAAATTGGAAAGACTTAAAATACACGGAGATTAAAGAACATCCTACTAAACAATCAATTGGTTCACCAAGAAATTAAAGAAGAAATAAAAAAATACTTGGAAGCACATGAAAATGAAAACATGATAGTCTAAAACCTTTGGGATGCAGCAAAAGTGGTCTTAAGAGAGAAGTATATAGAATACAGGCCTTTGTTAAAAAGGAAGAAGAGTCTCAAATACACAACCTAACCTTATACCTAAAGAAACTGCAAAAGCAACAGCAAATAAAGCCTAAGCCAGCAGAAAAGAGGAAATAATAAAGATTAGGACAGGAATAAATGATATAGAAACCAAAGAAATCATAGAACAGATAAATGAAACCATGAGCTGGTTCTTTGAAAGAAAAAACCCCCAGCCAGACTTATCAAAAAGAAAAGAGAAAGTACCCAAATAAATAAAATCATGAATGAAAGACATCACAACCAACGCCAAGAAACACAATTATAAGGAAATATTATGAAAACTTATATAATTGGACAATCTGGAAGAAATGGATAAATTCTTGGAAACGTAAACTAGAAAAACTGAAACAGGAAGAAATAGGAAATTTGAAGAGACCCATAACCAGCAAAGAAATTGGAACAGCAATAAAAATATCTGCCCAAAAATAAAAGTCCAGGGCCAAATGGCTTCCCAGGGGAATTCTACCCCACACTTAAGCAAGAGTTATATCATTCTTCTCCAACTGTTCTACAAAATAGAAATGGAAGGAAAGCTTCCAAACTCTTTTATGAGGCCAGAAGTACTTACGTTGATTCCTAAGCCAGACAAAGACCCCACCAAAAAGGAGAATTACAGGCCAATATCCCTGATGAGCACGGATGCAAAAATTCTCAACAAGATACTAGCAAACTGAATACAATAGTACCTTAAAAGAATTATTCACCACAATCAAGTAGAGTTTATTCCTTGACTGCAAGGGTGTTTCAGTATTTGCAAATCAATCAACATGATACACCAGATTAATAAAGGATAAGAACCATATGATCCTCTCAATAGATGCAGAAAAAACATTTGACAAAATACAGCGTCTATTTTTGATTAAAACCCTTTATTAAAAGTAGTGATAAAGGGAACATACCTCAACATAATAAAGGCCATATACAAAAGACCCATAGTTAATATTATCCTCAATAGGGAAAAACCGAGAGCTTTCCTGCTAATGTCAGGAATAAGACAGGGATGTCCATCCTCACTACTGTTATTTAACATAGTACTGGAAGTCCTCAGCTCAGCAATTGGACAACAGAAAGAAATAAAAGGCATCCAAATCAGCAAGGAACAAGTCAAACTTTTACTCTTCACAGACCATATGATATCTACGTAGAAAACCTGAAAACCTCCACCAAAAAATTGCTAGAACTGATACACAAATTCAACAAAGTTGAAGGATACAAAATCAACGTGCCAAAATCTGTTGCATTTCTGTACACCAATAATGAAGCAGCAGAAATCGAAATCAAGGATTTGATCCCATTTATAATTGCACCCAAAAACATAAGATACCTAGCAATAAACCTAATCAAAGAGGTAAAATATCTGTACTCTGAAAACTATAGAACACTGATGAAAGAAATTGAAGATGACACAAAGAAATGGAAAACATTCTATGCTCATGGATTGGAAGAGCAAACATTGTTAAAATCGCCATACTACCCAAAGCAATCTATACATGTAATGCATTTCCTATGAAAATACCACCAGGATTTTTCACAGAACTAGAACAAAAAATCCTAAAATTTGCGTGGAACCACAGAACACCCTGAATAGCCAAAGTAATCTTGAAAAAAAAAAAAAGCAAAGCTGGAGGCAATTACAGTTCTGGACATCTAGTTATATTACAAAGCTCTAATCATCAAGGCGGTATGGTACTGGCACAAAAACAGACACATAGATCAATATGGATCAATGGAACATAGTAGAATACCCTGAAATGGACCAACTATGACATGGCTAACTAATCTTTGACAAAGTAGGAATGAATATCCAATGGAAAAAAAAGATAGTCTCTTCAACAAATGATGTTTGGAAAACTGGACAGTGACATGCAGAAGAATGACACAGGACCACTTTCTTACATCATACACAAAACTAAATGCAAAATAGATGAAGACCTAAATGTGAGACAGAAAACCATCAAAGTCCTAGAGGAGAAAACAGGCATCAATCTCTTTGACATAAGATGTAGTAACTTCTTACTAGACATGTTGCTGAAGGCAAGGGAAACACAAGTAAAAAAGGACTATCGGGATTTCATCAAGTTAAAAAGTCACTGCACAGAGAAAGAAGCAATCAACAGAACTGAAAGGCAACCACAGAATGGGAGAAGATATTTGTAAATGACATATCAGTTAAAGGGATGCTCTCCAAAATCTATAGAGAAATTATCAATCTCAACACTCCCAAAACAAATAATCCAGGTAAGAAATAGGCAGAAGATATGAATAAACACTTCTCCAAAGAAGATATCTAGATGGCTAACAGACCATGAAAAGATGCTCAACATCACTCATCATTGGGGAAATACAAATCAAAACTAAAATGAGGTATCACTTCACACTTGTCTGAATGGCTAAAATTAACAACACGGGAAACAGCAGATGTTGGCAAGGATGCGAAGAAAGGGAGACCCTCTTACAACTTTGGTGGGAATACAAACTAGTGCAACCACTCTGGAAAATGGTGTGGAGGTTTCTCCAAAGTTAAAAATAGAACTACCCTACAACTCAGTGATTGTTCTAGTAGGTATACAAAAATCTGATTTGAAGGGACACATGCACCCCAATATTTATAGCAGTATTATCAATAATAGCCAATTATGGAAAGAGCCCAAATGTCCATCGACTGATGAATGGAAAACAAGGATGTGGTATATACATACAATGGATTATTAGCCATCAAAAAAGAATGAAGTCTTGCCATTTGCAATGACTGGATGGAGCTAGAATGCATTATGTGAAGTGAAATGAGTCAGAGAAAGACAAATACCATACAATTTCACTCATGGAATTGAAGATGAAAGACAGATGAACATAGGGGAAGTGGGGGAGAAAAGAGAGGGAGGCAAACCATGAGACTCAACTCTAGAGAACAAAGTAAGGGTTGAAGGGGGTTGGGTAGATTAGGGATGGGCTAAATGAGTGCTGAGTATTAAGGAGGTCACTTGTGATGAACAATGGGTGGTATATGGAAGTGATGAATCACTAAATTCTACTCCTGCAACCAATATTACACTATATGTTAACTAACTGGAACTTAAATAAAAACTTGAAGCAGTAAAAATAATTTCTCATTGGCAAAAATACAACAAAATTTAGTTTTAGTGGAGGAGTGTTGCTCATCTTTTCCTAAGTATTTTTGTTTTCAGATACTAATGTAAAGGTGTTTAACATTTTGTAAGTTTTCAATTGTTATGGATGCTAATATATAGAAATGCAATTGAATATTTTATTTGGACCTTGTGTTCCTGAAAACTCACTCAATTCACTTATTATTTCTAGTAATCTCTGTAGATTCCTTAGAGTTTTCTATAACACAATCATGTTTAGAAAAAAGGACAGCTTATTTCTTGGAGATATATAGGAGTATTTAACTTTTAAGTTTTTATTTTTGAGTCTTTTTCAGAAGGTTGCTTTTTTCCTTTATTTTATCCATTTTATCTAAGGTATCAAATTTCTTTGAATAATGTTTTTCATAAGAACCATTTATTATCCTTTTAAAGTCTGCAGTATTTGTATGATTTTATCTGCTTTTCAATTTCTGATATTGGTAGTTGTCTCCTCACTCCTGCTAGAAACTTATCAGTTGTATTATAAAAGTACTAACTTTTGGCTGTTTTAGTTTACTCTATTTTATGTTTTCTATTTTATTTATTTTTGATCTTTTCATTACATCCTTTTTTATTTTCACTTTGTCTTTAATTTAGTTTTCTTTTTTTCTAGCTTCTTAAAATAAAAGCTTAGCTGCTAGTAGAGCTTTATTTTTAACACAAGCATAAATCTATACATACATTTAGGTCAGCTGAAAACCAGCAACTTTTGGTGTGGCTTAGCATGTTAGAAAGTTCTTCGGATGGTTCATACAGGTATTAAATAACTCTTTATCAATGATTCTTATGACCTAGAAAATGCAATATACAATTACACATATGTGGAGACGAAGATGCTCGATGGCGCCCACCGTAAGCCATGGGGAAATGGGTAAGTGTGGAAGCCCTCAGCAATTTGATGTACTACCAGGCTCTTGTTGGAAAATAATCTGTTTCTGGTAGTTGCAGTTACTCAATTGCTACTGGACTGAAATTAAGGGACTAAATTAATGAACTGAAAATCATTATGGTGTTAGTTGACATAGTTTCAGGCCTTCATCAACAGCATCCGTTGCAACCCAGACTCCGGAACTGTGATTACCAATCTTTTCAACAATTGCAATGTCAACCTCAGTGACTTCTCTCATCCCAAGGCCTTCTGCCTCTGAGCCTCAGGGCCTCCTGAGCAAAGATTCTAACAGCTGGAAGAAGGACCTCCTTTGTTGAGGGTATGATCGGGTAAGTCAGTCTGAGACTGGTTCTCCTTTCACATTGGCTTAAATATGACTTCCCTTACCTGAATGTTTCGTATTATGAAACTCAAAATTTATTATTCGCTTAACTTTTTTTTTTTCTATTCAAAATAGAGGCTTTTCACATATTTGGCTGTCTGATACTTTCCTGGCAAGAACTAAGTCATTTTTTCTCTAAGGATTGCTCTAGGGGAGAAAACTGTCCAGAAGTAGTTACTTCATGTGAATTTGTTCCATGTATTCTAATAAACTAATCTGTAATGACATTACACTCTCTTTCATTTAAAAACAGTAGAAAGCCATAGGCTGTGTCTTCACATAGAATGGAAGGATTATTTCCCTGATACAATGGCCCAGGAGATTTCTGACAACTCAAATATCTGCCCAGGCTGGAATTTCTCTTCATCCCCTAGATGTTTTCTTGTTATATTTTCCTGTGCATAGATATTCCTTGCTGCTTGTACAAACATGTGGAAGGGCCCAATTGTCTAGGATGAAGCTGGAGAAAGGTAGAAATGTCTCTTCCATTAGGGAAGAGGTGGCCTTAGGGATACATTTTGAATGTCATTTTGAATGACTGAACAAGTAAAGCGTTCTCCTACTACCTGAGAGAGAGTTCAGTCGTTGGTCTTTCAGGTAGTTAAATTCTAGCATTTTTCTTATCAGGCAAAGAGACAGATTCATGTCCATAGACATGACCATTATGCTAATCCTCTAAAAGACTTTTTGATTGCCTAACCATACCGACCAAGAAGAGATACATTCAAATAACTTTTGAGATTTTTAAATTTAAAAAAAAAATTAATAGTAGGATTGGCTAAATTTATTTCTACTAATTAGGCTACTTTTTACACAGTCATGTGAAGGCTATTATTAGGTTATTAGATTGTCCTCTTATTTGTTGTCTGACCTTATGAGAAATAAAGTCCATGCAGGAAGGACTTTTCATGTGATTTTTGCCCCTGTTTTATTAATTGGTATGTCCTCATTCATAGCATGGTTCCTGGCATTAAATAGATGCTCTAATATAAAAGCAATAATTAATAATTGAATAGTTAACACATCTAATTTGATAAAGAAATATTTAACATATCCAATCATACTTTAAGGCAGATGATAAATTGAGTGTTAAATAAAATGAGAAGAAACTTGCTATGGCAGGTGGGGGAATACATGATAAAGTAACCTTCACTTGCACAAAATGACGTGGCTGATATTTTTATTCTTGACTGGCAATAGTCTCCTAATGGTTCTAAAAATTGTTTTTCCCTTCATGTTACATCCTTTAGAAATTATTATGTGATTTGGTCTACATAGAGATATTTTTAAAACATTTTGTGGGCAATCCCAGTGAATTTAATTAAGCAAGCATCAGTCTTGGACACTTTCCAATTCTGACTGAATGACAAATGGTGGTTAGAAAGGATTAAATGTCTAGTGATCTCTGCCCCTGTCAGGAGAAAGATGCTCTCCTCTTCAGAAATGATAAATTTATTAGGAGGTCTTTGTTGGCTGAATGCACTACCTCCCCGCCCCCCCCCCCCCAAAAAAAAAGCACAATAATTTGCGTCAAAATTTCAAGTCAACTGGTGTGGTCACACCAACACAAAAGAAGGAGAAGGACTAACGGAGTGAATGTTTTTTTTCTATTTTGAAGTTAGTAGGAAAGAGTTACTGGAGAAAAATCTCCCTGGAAAATGGCTGGTTGCTATCTTTTTATGTAAAATTAGGTTGCTTGCCTTTTAGATAAATTATCCTAAGGTAATAAAGTTTTATTGTATGTATGAATCGTAGAATTCCTTTTACATAATCTCTAGTTCAGATAAAAGCAATCTTCTGAATAATTGGAAGACCCATGAGGAACATGGACTGATATCCAAATGAAATAAAATATATCCTCAAATAATAATGCAGATTTTTTCTTTCTCTTGTCATACTGGATGAAAAAAAAATTCAAGTCCGACAAATGATTAAAAACTCTTCCTTCAGATTCTGGACTTGTCTTCACGAGGTAAGACTAACAGTAAATATTGGGAACCAGGTTTGCAATTGTGTGAATTTCTTTATTATGTAAAAGTGAGATCACTTTGAGATAAAGCAAACTTTAAAAAATAGGTGACCTTGGGAAAGTTAGATGTTCTGAGCCTCTGCTTGTCCACTTATGAAGTGGAGATTATAGTTCCTCTTACTGTAAATATGAACTATGATACATGAAGTTGTGAGTGTGTGATTGGAATCCACCGTAGGCATTGTGAGCTGTGGAATGATAGATCAGAATCAGATTTTATAAATAAATCATTTGAACTGCATGAGGAGAACATACTGATGTAGGCCAGAATGAAAGGAGAGGGACGTGGCAGGAGACCAGTGCAGTGGCTCAGTAGGGAAGCGGTGGGGAGGGAAATGATAAAGTTTGTGATATATTTTAGAGGGGTTAATAAGATTTGTTAAAGGTAACAATACGTGATATGAGAGCAAGAAAGGCATGAATGGCATGGTGATATTTCTTGTCTGAGCAATGACATGGAAGGTGGTACCATTTAATGAGATGGAAACACCTATGTTTATTGCTGAACATTAAAAATTTAGTTTATAAGTACTGAATTGACATCCAGTTGGAGATGTCCAAATTTGGAGATGTTGCATGTGTGATTTTTTTTTTTGAAGAGAGAGATGTGTAATTTATTTTTGTATTATTATTTTTTAATATATTGTCAAGTTAGCTAACATAGAGTGTATACAGTGCACTCTTAGTTTTGGGGGTAGATTCCTGTGATTCATCGCTTACATACAACACCCAGTACTCATCCCAACAAGTGCCCTCCTAAATGCCCGTCACCCATTTCCCTCCTTCCCCACCCCCCCATCAACCCTCAGTTTGTTCTCTGTATGAGTCTCTTATGGTTTGCCTCCCTCTCTGTTTGAAACTATTTTTTCCCCTTCTCTCCCCACCATGGTCATCGGTTTAGTTTCTCAAGTTCCACATATGAGTGAAAACATATGATATCAGTCTTTCTTTGACTGACTTATTTCACTTAGCATAATACCCTCCAGTTCTGTCTACATTGTTGAAAATGGCAAGATTTCATTTTTTCTCATTGCCAAGTAGTATTCCATTGTATATATAAGTCACATCTTTATGCATTCATCAATTGATGGACATTTGGGCTCTTTTCATAATTTGGCTATTGTTGAAAGCCATGTGCCCCTATGAATCAGCCCTCCTGTATCCTTTGGATAAATTCCTCATAGTGCTATTGCTGGGTCATAGGGTAGTTATATTTTCAAGTTTTTGAGGAACCTCCACACTGTTTTCCAGAGTGACTGCACCAGTTTGCATTCCCACTAACTGTGCATGAGGGTTCCCATTTCTCCACATCCTCGCCAACATCTGTTGTTTCCTGAGTTAATTTTAGCCACTCTGACCGGTGCGAGGTGGTATCTCAATGTGGTTTTGATTTGTATTGCCCTGATGATGAGTGATGTTGAAGTTGATCATCTTTTCATGCGTCTGTTGGCCACCTGGATGTCTTCTTTGGAAAAGTGTCTTTTCATGTCTTCTGCCCATTTCTTCACTGGATTATTTGTTTTTCAGGTGTTGAGTTTGGTAAATTCTTTATAGATTTTGGATACTAATCCTGTATCTGATATGTCACTTGCAAATATCTTCTCCCATTCCATCAGTTGCCTTTTTGTTTTGTTGATTGTTTCCTTTGTGGTGCAGAAGCTTTTTGTCTTGATGAGATCCCAGTAGTTCATTTTGCTTTTATTTCCTTTGCCTTTGGAGACATGTTGAGCAAGAAATTGATATGGCTAGGGTCAAAGAAGTTGTTGCCTGTTTTCTCCTCTAGGGTTTTGATGGTTTTCTGTCTCACGTTTAGGTTTTCATCCATTTTGAGTTTATTTTTGTGTAGGATGTAAGAAAGTGATCCAGTTTCATTCTGCCAGTTCTCCCAGCACCATTTGCTAAAGAGACTGCCTTTTTTCCATTGGATACTCTCTTTTGTTTTGTCAAAGATTAGTTGGCCATACATTTGTGGGTCCAGTTCAGCGTTTTCTATTCTATTCTATTGGTTTATGTGTCTGTTCTTGTGCCAGTACCATACTGTCTTGATATGAAGGTTAAAAATTAAGGGAGAGACACAACACTGGTGTGCTTCCCCATTGATTGGTCAGGAAAAGGGGGCATATCCAACCACTGAGAAGTATCAGTGAGGGAAGACACAATCCTTCAGTGACCTTCTATTCCTAATTTGACCTACTCACATCGAATATGTCAATTACACTACATTGGTCTCAAGTATTTCACTTTTGTGACTTTATAAACTATGCACCTTTTCATGGAATTCCCTTGCCCTCTTTTCTTGTCCTTCCACTTTTCCTTTAAAACTCAGCTAAAGCATTGCACCTCTGGGAAGCCTCTGACTCCTGTCTGGCAGATATATTCCTACTCTGTGACCTTCATATTGTGGGGCTGTTTTTATATTGTCACTTTTTGGTGATTATTATGTATGCTATCACTAAATGTAGGAAACCATGGCTTATTCAACTTGGAAATCACAATGTCTATAAAACATTTGACACAAGCAGGCACTCTTTCACATTTTTTAATTGAATGAATCAATGAAAGATTACTCTTATAATGCATTTAAAAGGTTTTTCCCTTGTTTTATAGGTCTCCTGCTTCTAACATGAGAAATCACCTCCTATGCAGATTAGATGGAAGCAAGAAACAATGTAACTTACTTTGTCCTCTTGGGTCTCACACAGGATCCAAAGGAACAGAAGTTCCTTTTTGTTATGTTCTTGCTTTTCTATATTTTCACCATGGTGGGAAATTTGCTCATTGTCATGACTGTAACTGTCAGTAAGACCCTGGGCTCGCCTATGTACTTGTTTCTTGCTAACTTATCTTTTATGGATGTCACTTATTCGTCTTGCATTTCCCCCAGATTGATTTCAGACTTGTTCTTTGGGGAAAACACCATATCCTTCCAATCTTGTATGACCCAACTATTTGTAGAGCACTTTTTTGGTGGATCAGAGGTTTTTCTTCTGCTGGTGATGGCCTATGACCGCTATGTGGCCATCTGTAAGCCCTTGCATTATTTGGTTATCATGAGACAGTGGGTGTGTGTTGTACTCCTGGTAGGGTCCTGGGTTGGGGGTTTTATGCATTCAGTAATTCAAGTTAGCACTATTTATGGGCTCCCATTCTGTGGCCCTAATGTCATTGATCATTTTTCCTGTGATATGTACCCCTTACTGAAACTGGTCTGTACTGACACCCATGTCATTGGCCTGTTAGTGGTGGCCAACGGAGGACTGGTCTGCACAATTGTGTTTGTGCTCTTGCTCATCTCTTATGGTGTCATCTTGCACTCTCTAAAGAACCTTAGTCCGGAAGGGAGGCGGAAAGCCCTCCAGACCTGTGGTTCCCACATCACTGTGGTGGTCTTCTTCTTTGTGCCATGTATTTTCATGTACGTGAGACCTGCTAAGACCTTCCCTATTGACAAATCAGTGAGTGTGTTTTATACAGTCATAACCCCCATGCTGAACCCCCTGATCTACACTCTGAGAAATTCTGAGATGACGAATGCTATGAAGAAACTCTGGAGGAGAAATGTTATATCTCTCAGTAGATAAGTGTATGATCCACCATGAAGAAAATAATTTAACATTTGTGCCCATCTCCTCAAATGTTAACGTCTGTTTTATTGTAAATGCACTTACAGTAGGAGTCAATAAATAATATGTAATTGAGTAGTCAATGAAAGTTTTATAGTTACACTAATTTTTATGTATTTATTTTTTTATTCATGTAAAATTAATATAAAGTGTTATATTAGTTTCACATGCACTATATGATTTAACAATTCTATACATAGTGCTCATCATGAGAAGTATATTCTTAATCTCCAGATGTAATGAAGTAACCAATGACATTTTTGTAGTTCCACTAACATTTCTTTCAAAAAAATTTTAATGCTTTATGTATTTTTGAGAGACAGAGAGGGAAAGTGAGAGGGGGGAGGGGCAGAAAGAGAAGGAGACGCAGACTCCAAAGCAGACTTCAAGCTCTGAGCTGTCACCTTAGAGCCCCACGTGGGACTTGAGCCCATGAATAGCAAGATCACAACCTGAGCCCAAGTTAGACACTTAACTGACTGAGCCACCCAGGTGTTCCTAGTTGCATGAATTTTTAATTATTGGCTATACTTAATTTATTACTTTCATTCGAATTCTTATTTTTATATTTAGTTGGATTGATTTTCTTCTTTAGCATACAGTGTTTTATTAGCTTCATATGTGCAATGTAGTGATTCAGCAATTCCATTCATCACCTGGTGCTCAACATAATACGTGCATACCTTAATCCCCATCACCTCTTTAACCCAACCCTGCTTCTCCTCTGGTAACCATCAGTTCTCTATGATTAAGAGTCTATATCTTGATTTGTATCTCTCTTTCTCTCTCTCTCTCTCTCTCTCTCTTTCCCTTTGCTCATTTATTTTGTTTCTTAAATTCCACAGGAGTGAAATCATGTGGTATTTTTCTCTCTCTGAATTATTTTGCTTGGCACTATACTCTCTAGCTTCATCCATGTCATTGCAAGTATATATATATATATATATATATATATATATATATATATATATATATATCTCCATGTCATTGCAAATATATATATATAAAGACAGACCTTTACCCATCCCTCACATAGTCCCAGGTCTTCTTACATACATAGTTATTGTATTAAGATTGTTATTGCTTCTAAAATTGGTCTATTAATAATCTTTGCTAATAAAACATGTGTTCATGTTTATGTCCTTGTGTATAACTTTTACATTTACTACTCAGCCTCCTGAAGTCCTTTCCACACCTGTCTATAGATGTAACCCATTCTCAGGTTGCTCATACTGCTTAACTTCTTTATGAAGATACGGTGAAATTAGTGTTTCCAGTCCTTGCCGTATTTTCCCCAATTTTTTTTGTTACCTATGGCTCTGCAATGAAGTCTTACTGAAATTGTGTAAGTATGAGTTTTTAGAAGTGGAATTCTTGGATCAATTGGTATACATATTTAAATGTTGATGTTTGTACTTATTGCCCAAATACTGTCCATAAGCTCATACCAAACTACACTACTTCCATAAGTCTAAAAATGCCTGTCCAGCTTCAAAGATGTGTCTATATATGAACACAGAGGTCTGTATCTGACAGCGCGTGGGTCAGTATCTGACTATGCATATGAATGCTTATGTGTATGTATATGTATTTGATATGATCACACACAGGTTTGTATGTATTTACACACAGGGCTATATCTTACCACACACAGGTCTGAATCTTGAGCACATATGAATTTTGTCAGGACTTGACTGAACAATTTTTCTGTTCCATGTGGCATGGACTGAGCTCCCTTGGCTTTTAGGGAGTATTTTGGATGACTTTACTCTTGTGAGTGGTGCCTTGGCAGGGATAGCTAGAAGACCAGGCTCTCCTGGCTCCTTCTCCTTGCATGTAGCCTGTCTCTTCAGTGAGTTTGTCAGACTTGTAAAATGGAAGTTCAGGACTTTTGGAGGGAGGGCACAGAAGGTATTAAGCCAGTTAAAATCTCATCCCATCCTGACATCAGCTTGAAATTCAGGATCTCGAGTTCTAGATCCAGACTGCATCTGACCAAATGAAAAGGCAACCTATGGAATGGGAGAAAATATTTACAAGTCTTATACCTCACAAGGGGTTAATATCCAAAATGTATGAGGAACTTATACAACCAATAGGAAAAACAAAACAAAACAAAACTGATTAAAAACTAGGCAATGGATCTGAATAGACATTTTCCAAAGAAGACATACAAATGACCAATAGGAACATGGAAGGGTGCTCAATATTATTAATCACTATGGAAGTGCAAGTCAAACTACAATGAGATATCGCCTCATACTTGTTAAGATGGGTGTTATCAAAAAGAGAAGAGATTACATTTGCTGGTGAGGATGTAGATAAAAGGGATCCCTAGTTCACTGTCTTTGGGTATATAAATTTTTCAACCACTCTGGAAAAAAGTATGGAGATTGCTCAAAAAGTGAAATAGAACTACCATAATACCCAGAAATTCCACTTCTGTGCATATATCCAAGAATATGAAATCAGAATTTTGAGGAGATATCTTCACTCTCATGTTTGTGGCAGTATTTTCACAATAGTCAAGACATGGAAACAATCTAAGCATCCATTGATGGATGAATGGAAAAAGAACAGTGGTATATTCGTACAAGAGAATATATTAAGGTATAAAAAAGAAGAAAATTGTGCCAATTGCAACACTGTGATAGACTTTGAGGGCATTATGCTAAGTGAAATAAGTCACACAGAGAAAGACAGATACTCTATCATCTCATTTATATGTGGTATTGAAAAACCCAATTTATAGAAGGCAAGAGAATGGTGGTTTCCAGGGCCTGGCGGGTGGGGGAAATTTGTCAATGTTAGTTAAAGGGTACACGTTTCTAGTTATAAGTTGGATAAGTTTTGGGGAGCTAGCAGGGTACAGTAGTTAACAATAATGTATTATATAGAAATAGTTGCTGAGCGAGCGAATCTTAAATGTGCTCATCCCCCACAAAAATTCCAGTTATGTGAGGTGACATACGTGTTAAGTACCCTTATTGTGGTAATCATTTTGCAATATATGTATATGTCGGATCAACATGTTGTACACCTTAAACTTACACAAGGTTATATATCAGTTGTATTGAATAACCCTGTGAAAACACAAGTAAATAAAATTAGACTTTGTGAATTGAAAAAAGAAAGTCTAAGAACCAGAGACTTGTTCTTTCTTCCCTGTGTCCTGCATATGTTTTGGAGGTGGACAACCTAGTTAAGAGAATGTGTGAGACACACCTTAAATCTTTCCGAAGTCTCACTAGGGTCTTACATCTACAACACTGATGATTTTTCTTCTGGTGCCATTTCTTACTCTGAGAGCTTTTTTGCTCTTTGGAGACGCTATGGATGAGAACCAGCTTTATACCAGAACCCAGCAGGTCTTGAATCCTTACATGTTTCTCCTGAATTCTGCTTGAGAACTTGATAACAGTCATGCTTTTAACTCACCTCTCTATCTCTTTTTTTGAGGTTAATTTATTGATTTTGAGAGAGACAGAGACACCATGAGTTGGGGAGGGGCAGAGAGAGAGGGAGAGAGAGAATTCCAAGACCCAACATGGGGCTCAAGTTCACAAAACCACAAGATCATGACCTGAGCTGAAACCAAGAGTCAGATTCTCAACTGACAGCCACCTAGGCACCCCTCACCTCTCTTTATCCATCCTTCAACATATCATACATGGCTGAGGAACCAGCTGGCATATTCAGTATTATGCTTGGAAATCACAGTCACATCCACCTGCTCCCCCACCTGTTCCTATTTTCCACACTACTACAGGTGAGGGTATTACCAAACTTTGCTAGCACTTGGTAACATGAATCACTTTCTCTTCAGCCTCCAAGCACAGTCCACCCTGTCCTTCAACAAAGCTTTACCTACAGATGCCTCGAAGCCCTTACAGCCCCAGCAACTCCTGGGGCCAGGGTCAATGCCATGTACTTTACATTTCTGTTATGGAAGCACCACAGTTCCAGCTTCCACTCTTTGCTCTGGTTATCTTTTGCTACATGGCATAAGACTTTGAAATGTTGTGAGTTAAAGCCACAACCATTTAAATTTGCCTCACAATCTTGTGGACCAGCAATTCTGGCAGAGGTTAGCTGGGTATTTTTTCTGCTTCATGTGGCATGGACTGGAGTCCCTCTGTGGTATTCAACTGATAACTGAGGGATCTACAGGATTCAGGGCAGCTTCATTCCTATTCAAAGTGGCTTGGAAATGGTGACTGGAAAGAACCCACCGGTCCCTCTCCCTATCCAGTTAAATGTAGGACCACAGTCAGGATACTCAGACTTTTAAAATTTAAGTATAAGTTGGTTAGCATATAGTGTAATAGTTTCAGGAGTAGAATTTAGTGATACATCACTTACATATAACACCCAGTGTTCATCCCAACAAGTGCCCTCCTTAATGCTCATCACCCATTTAGCCCATCTCTCCCCCCACCTCCCCTCCAGCGACCCTCACTTTGTTCTCTGTATTGAAGAGTATCTTATGGTTCGCCTCCCTCTCCATTTTTATCTTATTTTTCCTTCCCTTCACCTATGTTCATCTGCTTTGTTTCTTAAATCCCACATCTGAGTGAAATCATGTGATATTTGTCTTTCTCTGACTGACTTATTTTGCTTAGCATAATACACTAGTTCCCACCACATTGCTGCAAATAGTAAGGTTTCATTCTTTTTGATCACCGAGTAATATTCCATTGTATATATATCTATATATCTATATCTATATCTATGTCTATATCTATGCCACATCTTCTTTATCTATTCAGCAGTTGATGGACATTTGGGCTCTTTCCATAATTTGGATACTGTTAGAAACATTGGAGTGCATGTGAACCTTCGAATCAGTATTTTTGTATCCTTTGGATAAATACTTAGTAGTGCAATTTGCTGGGTTGTAGTGGATTTCTATTTTTAATTTTTTGAGGAACGTCTACACTGGTTTCAAATTGTTGCACGATTTTGCATTCCCACCAACAGTGCAAAAGTGTTCCCCGTTCTCCACATTCTCGCCAACATCTGTTGTTTCCTAAGTTGTTAATTTTAACCATTTTGACAGGTGTGAGGTGGTATCTCTTTGTGGTTTTGATTTGTATTTCTCTGATGATGAGTGATGTTAAGCATCTTCATGTGTCTATTAGCCATCTGGATATCTTCTTTGGAAAAGTGTCTATTCATGTCTTCTGCCCATTTCTTCACTGGATTATTTGTATTGGGTGTTGAGTTGGGTAAGTTCTTTATAGATTTTGGATATTAACCCTTTGTCCAATATGTCATTTGCAAATATCTTCTTCATTCTATCAGTTGTCTTTTAGTTTTGCTGATTAATGAATCTTTATCTATGATCCTTATGATCTAGAAAATGCAATATATAACTAAACGTATGTGGAGATCAAGATGCTCAATGGAGCCCATTGTAAGCCAGGGAAAATGAGTAAGTGTGGAAGCCCTCAGAGATTTGATGTACAAGCAGGCTCTTATTGGAAAATAATTTGTTTCTTACAGAAACAGTTATTCAATTGACCCTGGAATGAAATTAAGGGACTGAATTAATGAACTGAAAATCATTATGGTGTGAGTTGACATAGATTAAGGCTTTGATAAACAGCAACCACTGCGACCCAGAGTCCGGAACTGTGATTAGCTATCTTTTCAACAATTGCAGTCTTAACCTCAGTGACTTCCCTCATCCCGGGGCCTTCTGCCTCTGAGCCTCAGGATTTCATAAACAGAGATTCTAGAAGAAAGACCTCCTTTGCTGAGGATATGATTGGATACGTAAGCCTGAGACTGGTTCTCCTTTAATGCCGGCTTAAATATGACTTCCCTTACCTAAATCTTTCCTACTATAAACTCACAATTTATCATTTGTTTAACTTTTTTTTTCTGTTTAAATTATATGCTTTTCACATATTTGACTGTCTGTGCCTCTTTCTTGGCAAGAACCAAGTCACTCTTTCTCTAGAGATTGTTCTAGGGGAGAAAAACTGTCCAGAAGTGTTTATTTGAATTTGTTGCACATATTCTAATAAACTAATCTATAATGACCTTACATTCTCTTTCATTAAAAACAGTAATGACGTAGAAAGCCATAGGCTGTGTCTGCACATAGTAATGGGAGGATTATTTTCCTAATACACTGGCCCAAGAGATTTCTGACAACTCAAATATCTGCGCAGGCTGGAGTTTTTGTTAATTACCTAGATGGTTTTTTGTTATATTTTCCTGTGTATAAATATCCCTCATTACTTGTACAAACATATGGAAAAGCCCAATTCTCTTGGATGAAAAGTGGGGAAAGGTAGAAACATGTCTTCCGTTAGAGAAGAAGTGACCTTAAGGATATGTATGTTTTGAATGAGTGAACAGGTAGAGTTCTCTCTCACCTGAGAGACTGCTCAGTCATTGGTCTTCCAGGAAGCAAATTCCAGAATTTTTGTTGTTAGGCACAGAGACATGTTAATGTACAGAGACATAAATGTTATTCCAATTCTCAAAATAAAATATTTTTTTGTTGTCTCGTCATAAATGTCTAATAAGAGATTTATTTAACTAATTTGAAGTTATAAAATTTTGGGCATTTTTATGTTGACAAATAACAGGCTTGTCCAAGTTAATTTCTACTAATTAGGATAATTTTTGCATGGCCTTTTGGACATAGCAATTTTGTTTTGCTTTGAGGTAATTTTCCCAGCAAGTGAGAATGTTCAACTATATTTGCACAGTAAATATGTTGTATTTATGTGTCTTTATAACCTAGACATCCACATTGGATAATTCTACACTTATCTGAAAGACTGAGACATTGGGGAACCTTCATGGAAATGTAGAAAGTGTGGTCACTTGGAACTGTTTTTAGATGCACTGATCAGGCATATATTTTTATGTGTTCTATGGTCACCCACAGTTCTGTGAAGTATCTACAATTACTCACAGTGAGAGAAGCACTATTTTAATGACCAAAGAAACGACCCAAGAGGTGAGTTCTTAAAACAATCAAGGGATATGCAATGAAAATTCATGTAATATATTTAATGTAGCTAATGTCTTAAATACCATATATTTTCATTGGAGAAAGACTGGATTGAAGAAATTAAGCTAGCAAAACTGAAGTTAGCCAGTGTATCTAAAATGTATTTGGTATTAGTATTATAACCGGACAGATTTTTATTGTCCATTTAGCCAAATAACAAAGAGGAACACATAATGCATTTGAAATAAACTAACGGAATTATAAAGTAGATTCATGGGCTATTTTACATAGCATGTTAATATTTGTAATTACTGTTAGATATATGAATTAGAGAATTTAAAATTATGTATCATAACAAGTGTGTTAGAATATAGAGGAATAAATAAATGCCTATTCTGTTCTGGTAGCTTGATGTGCACTGTTATGTGTGAATCTTAAAATTTTCATTGGTACTATGTTGCTGCATATTCATGAAGAAATTCATGCTCGTGAGTAACTTTTGGCCATTGAGAGAGACATAAAACTGTAATTTGTAAAATACTGTAGTATTTTTGTTACCATGGGATTTTAATTTATCTTTTAAAAGATATATTCATAACAAACTATGTAAATTATATCTTTTAAGTAGAGCTGTGTTTACTTAATGGTTTCATTTATTAAAGCCTAGTAAGTCTATCTGTCCATTTTTATAGTATGAAATCTTTGATGACTTAAACTCTGGAGAATAGTTTATATGCCTCATTCCTACATGTGAATAATTTAACTGGCTAGTAGAAGATTTATCTTGGTGAAATCCAAAGTGGGGATTAATAAGAGTGAAGAACACTATTTCTTGCAGAAAATAATGAATGAAAAATAAGAATTATATATAGACTGCCTTGTAGTGTTATGTTCTTGAACAGAAGTGGCTCTATCAATCTAGAACTTCCACGATGATAGCACCCCCCAACCAAATGGAGTAACAATGTGAACGAAGCATGGAGATCATTTGTCACACCTGGCTTCTGAGGAAAGCTCAAGCTTTTTCTTCACGTGTCCTCCCCTCCCAAATCCATGGGATTGGAATCAACTTGTCTATATATGAGGTTTAGTTAATTCTTTAATTTCCTTGAGCACTGAATAACCCAAAAGTTTGGGCTTGTATCTGTATCTGTACAATTCTTCTCTCATTTAATTTTGTCCTTCCCTTCAGATGTAGGGTCCCTAAGGAATCAGTGCTTTTATTCTTTTTGAATTTTTTTTTCCTTACCAAGAAGTGCTCTGCGTTTAATTGCTATGACTTTCCAGGATGCCTCCTGAGTGACCCCTGGAAGGCTCAGGGGATTTGCCTTCTAGCACTTCTAGCACTTCCTCACTAAAGGAAAACTTTCAGAATAAGATTTTTTAAAAAAGTTATTTACTTATTTTGAGCGAGAGAGTATGAGCGAGGGAGGGGCGGAGAGAGGAAAGAGAGAGAATTGTAAACAGGCTCTGTGCTCTCAGCGCAGAGCCTAATTTGGAGCTCGATCCGACCAACTGTGAGATCATGACCTGAGCTGAAAACAAGAGTTGGACGCTTACTGACTGAGCTTCCCAGGCACCCCTGAATAATATTTTTAAAAGAATACTAACCTCACTTAATTATTACATTAATATTCTTTTTTACCTGAGGATATTCATATCTTCAATATAATTTCTCCTCTCTGATTTGATACTTCCTTTCTTTCATTTTCTACCTTTTTTCTCTAGTTTTCTGCTTGCTTCCAGACAAGTCACATTTCATCGTATGTAAATAATACTGCTCATATGTAATAAAATAGGTAATTCCTACGGCATACAAACCTATCCTATGCACAGCAAGCGGTTCATGAGTTAGAGGGGCAATATTCTTTTTTACCTGGGACTATGTCTATGATACTTACTAAATTGACAAAGATTCAGATGATTTGTTCTGATACAACTTAATAGTGAAACATTCAAGAACATTAATCATAGTACAATTTGCTGAGCCTTTAAATAGGTGCCAGGCAGGTTCCGGATGCTTTATTTGTAATAAAACAACAAACTTAAGAAGTAGAAACTGTTGCTCTCCCCATTCTACAAATCATGAAACTGGGACACAGAGAGGTTAAGTTGCCCAACATTGCCCAGATGGCACATGGCAGAGCTGGGATTCCAACACAGGCAATGAAGTTCCAGAACCCACATTATTCACCACTGCACTACGCCCCCTCTCCAAGGATGTTTTGGGTCTTAACTAGGTGCACACTGAATGAGAAACTTGTAGTCATGATTTGATCTTGGTAATGATCAAGTCCCAGTTGCCACTGGCTAGCCTTTCTCAAGTAACAGTAACAAGATTGGAAATTTTAATGTAATTATAAAAATATGAAAATAGAAGGAAATGTCAGCAGAATAGAAGGGGTGGGGCTGCACAAAGGTCTCACAGAGCACTGGATTGGAAAGGATTCTGAGGTGGATGAGTTTGACCCCCTTAGTTTCCAATGAGCAAGCTGAGACAGGCTTGTAAGACATTTAGAAGGTGACTCAAACCCATGCCTTCTTACACTGAGTTTGGACTTTTCCCCCAAGGGTGCTGTTTTTTGCAACCTGGGCAACGAAGTTGTATTTTTGAGTGCTCTCAGTACCTAAGAAGCATTATAAGTAAAACCATGTCCCATTGTACCCTACCCCTCTTTTCAGCGTCTGTTTCTCTTCCCTCATTACCTAGCTCATGCCAAGAGTTTTGAAAAAAAAAATACCAGGTGCTAATGTAACAATTTGTGAAAATCGCAAGTCTCTCCAGTTCAGTTCAAATGTATTTGCTGAAAATCTAGAGAGTTATTTGTGTTAAGATATTGTGGGGTGGGCAAACATTAAGTGGAGAGAACTCCAACTCCTTACAAAGCTGATCGAGAATCATACCAAGTCACTGTAATAGGGAACAATGTGCTAAATAGTCTTGCAGTTATTTGATACAGTTAAATCTAGTCTTTACATCAGAGTCTAGTCTGAACATCTAATAGTGGAATGTCATAGTATTATTAAGTGAATTATTACACAAGAGATGCTATTTTTGGTGCTGGATACATCACACTGTAAAGGTACTCACTGCAACTATGTACTACCACCTCAAAAGTCTGACTCTATGCCGATTTATGTAGCGTTTATTGCCACCAGCAGAAAGTAAGTTTCTGGAGAGCAGGAATCCTTTCCTTGTTTGTGACTGCTGACTTCTGTGCCAAGAACAGACATAGTTTAAATAAGGCTGTAATAAATCTATGTCGATAGCTGAGCTTTTGATTACTCCTCTCTATAGACGATCCCCTAAGACTTAAAGATAGAACTTCTTTCTTGTAGGCCAACAAGATCATCTGAAGACAAATAGGACCATCAAGGGAAGGTGTAGCAGGCTTTTTGGAAGAACTCAATAGTTACCACTAAATGTTTATTGCGTATAAACTGCTGTAGAAAAGACTTAATGATGAAGATGTGCTCTTAACAATGGACGTATTTATAGTCATGTTCACGATTTAATTACAGATTGCATTGTCCTGAGCTCCCATCCCTGAAACAGGCCATATAGAAAGAGGAAATGGGAAATAGTAACAATGTGACGGAATTTGTCCTCCTTGGCCTCACCCGGGATCCTGAAGGGCAAAAAGCATTATTTGTCATGATTTTACTGACCTACATTGTGACAATAATGAGCAACCTGCTCATCGTGGTGACTGTTTTTGGCAGCCCCTCTCTGGGCTCCCCCATGTACTTCTTCCTCACCTATCTGTCACTCATGGATGTTGTTTATTCCACTGTCATCTCTCCCAAATTGATTATAGACTTACTCTGTGACAAAAAGACAATTTCCTTCCCAGCTTGCATGGGCCAGCTCTTCCTAGAACACTTGTTTGGGGGTTCTGAAGTCTTCCTCCTGATTGTGATGGCCTATGATCGCTATGTGGCCATCTGTAGGCCGCTGCATTACTTGACTATCATGAATCGACAGGTTTGCATTCTGCTGTTGGTGGTGGCCTGGGTTGGAGGTCTTATGCACTCTATGGTTCAACTTCTCTTTGTGTACAGCCTCCCGTTTTGTGGCCCCAATGTCATTGATCACTTCATCTGTGACATGTACCCATTACTGGAACTTGCCTGCACTGACACCTACTTAATAGGCCTCACTGTTGTTGCCAATGGTGGAGCCATCTGCATGGTCATCTTTATCCTTCTGCTCATCTCGTACGGAGTCATTCTAAATTCTCTTAGAAGTCACAGTCCAGAAGGGAGGCGCAAAGCCCTGTCCACCTGCAGTTCCCACACCACAGTGGTTGTCCTCTTTTTTGTTCCCTGCATTTTCATGTATGTTAGACCTGTTTCCAACTTGTCCATTGATAAATCCATAACTCTGGTTTATACAGTTATCACTCCCATGATAAATCCTTTAATATACACCTTGAGAAATTCGGAGATGAAAAATGCTATGGAAAAATTCTGGTGTAAAAATGTAACCAAAAGTAAAAAAAGCATGTGTCACTGACACTGAACACATTTATGGTTAATTCTGAAGCAACAAAAAGGTACTAAATTCTGACAATGGATTTAGTAAGTTCAGTGGATTCTCTAGAGATGTTTCTCTTTATTTACACAAAGTCATCAAGAAGTGGAATGGATTGTCTTTTGAGGTAATAATCAACCTAATAGGGAAATTCTGGAGGTTGAATAAAATTTGTCCCATTACAAGTAAAAATACAATTAATTTCACCTCGTAGCCTTATTTTTCTTGGTTTATATTGAAATGGAACTGTAGAAACAATAGTTTTTAAATGAAAAAAATGTCTTTTTATTTTGAGAGAGAGGAGAAAGTGAGCATGAGTTGAGGAGGGGCAGATAGAGAGGGAGAGAGAAAATCCCCAGCAGGTTCTGCACTGCCAGCAAGGAGCCCAATGCAGAGCTTGAACCCATGAACCATGAGACCATGACCTGGGCTGATATCAAGAATCAGACGCTTAACCAACTGAACCATCTAGGCACCCGAAGAGTTTTAAAATTTTAAATGTGAAACAACCTACTTTTGAAAATTTACTTTCACCCAAACTAAAGAGAAAGTAATTTGGCTAATACTTAGAACAAATTACTGGGGCCAAAAGAGTGGTGTATAAATTTTAATGCTCATTATTCTATCAGCACAGAAACTTTCTGTAGCTGCAATATGCATCTTGTCCTTAAGCTGATTTCCATCCCTCAGGTCAATGCCTATGCTTTTGCAGTTCAGGACATTTAAATGGGAGATGTTATTGTGTTTGGTTAGACGTTATCAGTGAGAAATTTTGTTAAAAATTTAACAAAGGGATGTTAAAAGGGATGTTGTATGTTTTTCCAGTTTGTTATGAGCCTGTATGGGGATGGTTGATGATGAAAACAGATTCTAGTTCCTAATTTGAGCACAGAAAACCATACTAATTCAATTATAAATATATTTTATGCTTTTCCTCATTAGCTGTTATGTACATTTTGTTGCCATTCTTCAACAAGAAGATAGAACCTACTTTGTCTTCATGATACTAAAGATATGGGTAAAGAAATGTGTTATTTTGCATAACAGTGTTTCCCCCGAAAGTTGTATTGAACTTAAGTACTTTGTCCTGATAGACCTAATAATGATTTACTTTGGAATAAATAAAATTTTGTTTTTCACTGTTATGTGTAAAAATCGACAACAGGTTTTTCTGTCTGCAGCCCATCCCTAAACACTGCAAACTAGGAAGAAAATGAACTTGCTTTCATTGTAACATGGAACATCATCATGCTTTGAAAGAGTTTTCTTTTCTAACTAAAAAAAGATTTTATAACTTTTCTTATTTTAAAATTTTATTATTTTTCATGCATATTGAATGATATATGCAATTTACTTTTACATGTGATAGGCTCTTAACCTTGAATGTGATCAATATCATTGAAACTACCTGTGCATACTTCCCTGATAGCATTCATCTGCCTCTTCCCAGAGGTAATCTTAATGCTGAATTTTGGATAACCATAGTTAAAAACAGTTTAACTACATATGTATGTATCCTGAACATATATTGTGTAGAGTTTTCCTGCTTTTGTTGAAATTATATTAAGTATTGCATAGTTTTCTGAATCTTACTTTTTTAATTTAAGTTTTTAATTTTAATTCCAGTATGGTTAACATACAGTGTTATATTAGTTTCAGGTGTATGAGATAGGGATTCAATATTTCTATACGTTACTCAGTGCTCATCATGAGAAGAGTACTCTTTAATCCCCATTACCTATTTCACCCATCCCTCCATCCATTTCTCCTCTGGTAATCCATCAGTTTGTTCCTAAAGTTGAGTCTGTTTCTTGGTTTCTCTCTCTTTTTTCCTTTGCTCATTTCTTTTGTTTCTTAAATTCCACATATGAGTGAAATTATATGGTATTTGTCTTTCTCTGACTTGTTTCACTTAGCGTTATACTCTCTGGATCCATCCATATTGTTGCAAATGGCCAGATTTCTTTCTTCTTCTGGGTGAATAACATTCCATTGTGTATATGTACACACACACACACATGCACACACACTACTTCTTTATCCATTCATCTGTTGATGGACACGTGGGCTGCTTCCATAATTTGGCTATTGTAAATAATGCTGCAATAAACATAGGGTGCACGTATCCCTTTGTTTTAGCGTTTTTGTATTTTGGGGGTAAATACCCAGTAGTGTGATTACTGGATTATAGGGTAGTTCTATTTTTAACATTTTGAGGAAAACATTTTGTTTCCCATAGTGGCTGCACAAGTTTTCATTCCCACCAACAATGCATGAGGATTCCCATTTTACCACATCCTCGCCAACACTTTTTGTTTCTTGTGTTTCTGATTTTAGCCATTCTGACAGGTGCGAGGTGGCATATCATTGTGGTTTTGACTTCTATTTCTCTGATGTTGAGTGATGTTGAGCATCTTTTCATGTGTCTGTTAGTCATGTGGATATTTTCTTTGGAAAAATGTCTATACATGTCTTCTGCCCATGTTGTAACTGGGCTATTTGTTTTTTGGGTGTTGAGTTTGGTAAGTTCTTTATAGATTTTGCATACTAACCCTTTGTCAGGTATGTCATTTGCAAGTATCTTCTCCCATTCCATAGGTTGCCTTTTAGTTTTGTTGATTGTTTTCTTTAAAATCCCAATAGTTCGTGTTTGCTTTTGTTTCCCCTGCCCTTGGTGACATATCTAGTAAGGAGTTGTTGCGGCTGAGGTCAAAGAGGTTAGTTACTTCCTGTGTGTCCTCTACGATTTTGATGGTTTTCTGTTTCACATTATGTCTTTCATCCATTTTGAATTTAGTTTTGTGCATGGTGTAAGAAAGTGGTCCAGCTTCATTTTTCTGCATGTTGCAGTCAAGTTTTCCCAACACCATTTGTTGAAGACACTGTCCTTTTTCCATTCGATATTCTTTCCTGCTTTGTTGAAGATTAGTTGACCATACAGTTGTGGGTCCATTTCTGGGTTTTTCATTCTGTTACATCGATATATGTGTCTATTTTTGTGACAGTACCATATTGTCTTGATGACTACAGCTTTATAATATAGCTTGAATTCTGGAATTGTGATGCCTCCAGTTTTCTTTTTCTTTTTCAGGATTGTTTTGGCTCCTTGGGATCTTTTGTGGTTCCATAGAAATTTTAAGATTGTTTGTTCTAACTCTGCAAAAAATGCTGGTGGCACTTTGATAGGGGTTGCACTAAATATGTAGATTGCTTTGGGTAGTATAGACATTTTAACATTTGTTCTTCCAGTCCATGACCCTGGAATGCTTTTATACTATTTTTTGTGTCCTCTTCGATTTATTTCATCAGAGTTCTATAATTTTCAGAGTATAGGTTTTTTTTAATGTTTATTTATTTTGAGAGAGAGAAAGAGAGACAGAGAGAGAGACAGAGAGAGAGAGAGAGATACAGAGAGAGAGAGACAGAGAGAGAGAAGGCACTGGGGAGGGGATAGACAGAATCCCAAATAGGTTCCGTGTTGTCAGCACAGAGCCCAATGTGGGGGGAAGAAAAGCTCTCACTTTGAGTATGATGTTAACCTGGGTTTTTCACATATGGCCTTTATTATGTTGAGATATGTTCCCTCTCAACCTACTTTATTGAGGGTTTTTATCATGAATGGATATTGTACTTTATCAAATGCTTTTTCTGCATCTATGGAAATGGTCATATGATTTTTATCTTCTCTACTGTTGATGTGATGTATCATATTAATTGATTTGTGAATATTGAACCACTCTTGCAACCCAGGAATAAATACCACTTGGTCATGGTGAATGACTTTTTAAAATGTATTGTGGATTTGGCTTGCTAATATTTTGTTGAAGATTTTTGCATCTATGTTCATCAGCCACATTGGCCTATAGTTCTCTTTTTTTTGTCTTTATCTGGCTTTGGTATGTCTTTATCTGGTTTTGGTATGCTGGCCCCATAGAACGAATTTGGAAATTTTCCTTTGTCTTCTATTTTTTGGAATAGTTTAAGAATAATAGGTATTAACTCTTCTTTAAATGTTTGGTAGGAAAAAAATAAGTGTTTGGTAGAATTCGCCTGTGAAGTCATCTGGTTCTGGACTTTTGATTGTTGGGAGTTTTTTGATTACTGATTCAATTTCATTGCTGGTAATTGGTCTGTTCAAATTTTCTATTTCCTCCTGATTCAGTTTTGGGAGGTATTTTTTCATAGGAATGTATCCATTACTTTTATATTCTCTATAACCCTATGTATTTCTGTGGGGTTGGTTGTTACTTATCCTCTTTGATTTCTGGTTTTGTTTATTTGAGTCGTCTCTCTCCCCCATCCCCCCCTTTTTTGATGAGTGTGGTTAAATGTTTATCAATTTGAAGAATGTGCTCCTGGTTTTATTGATATTCTATTTTTTAAATACAAATACACACACACAGAGGAAAGTATGGCCCATTCAAAGAAACAAAATAAAACAGGAGAAATTGTCCCTATAAAGCTCTGAAGACTGGACAAGGACTTCAACACACCATCTTAGGGATGTTCAAACAAGTAAAGGAAGGTATGGCAAAGCTCAAGGAAAGGAAGCTAAGGAAAGAGTCAAGGCCAAATATCAAAAAAGAGACAGAAAACTTCCATATCAATAAACCTCAGCAAAGAAATAGTATTTTTTGGGGGAGCCTGGTGGCTCAGAGAGTTAAGCACCTGGCTCTTGGTTTTGTCCCTGGTCATGACCACACAATTTTGTGAGTTCAAGCCCCAGGTCTTCTTGGGATTCTGTCTGTCTGCTCCTTCCCCTGTCATGATGCCTCTATCTTTCTCAAACTAAATAAATAAACATAAAAAAGAAGTAATACGCTTTTCAAATCATGTGTAGAGAGTTTCAAAGGACCTGACATTGTTATATAAAAGGCATCTGAATATCCAGTTTCAAATATTTCTAGATTTAGTTTCTATGGTTTTTTTTTCTTATATTACTTTGTAATTGTCTCTTTCAAATTATATATCCATATCATCTATCTCTTATTCTTTTTAAGAAAGATTCTCTTCTTTGGGGCAAAACTTCTCAGTTGGAATTTTATATGTGGGTTTTACCTCCTCTGAGTTAAATGGAAACTTTTAACATTGATTACCAATAATCTTGTGCCATTCTTATTAAGTATGTCTTTTTTATACAAAGACTTAAGATTTTTACTTCACTCCAGTGTCTTCTTCAACTTGAGAATTTCAAATATATACTGATGAATTGAAAATAACGAATTGTTGGGGTGACTAGGTGGCTCAGTTATATGAGTGTCTGACTCTTGATTTCAGCTCAGGTCATGATCCCAGGTTGTGGGATTGAGCCCTGCCTTGGGTTCTGTGCTGAGCATGGAACCTGCTTAGGATTCTCTCTCTCCCTATGCCCCTCTCCCTTACTCTACAATAAAAAAGGGGCACCTGGGTGGCTCAGTTGGTTAAGTGACTCTTGACATTGGCTCAGGCCATGGTCTCATGGTTCATGGATTCAGGCCCCACATTGAGCTCTGAACCGATAGTGAGGAAGCCTGCTTGGGATTCTCTATGCCCCTCCACTGCTCATGCTCACTCATGTGCTCTCTCTTTCAAAATAAATAAATAAACTTAAAAGAAATCAAATTAAATTTAAAAAATAAAGAATTCTTGTTCATGCAATCTTGTATTTTTGGTATTAATAAGTGACGTGTTCCTTGCTTTTAGATTGCTGTTTTTTTCTACTTAATTCTCCTGAAGTGATTGGCTAGAAGCCTCTGAAAACATGGATCATGTAAAAGGTCTCAGTTCTCTAGAGCATGATTCCTCAGTGAGTTTAATTTTGAACAAGCAGCCTTGGGGACAAAATGTTTTAACAACTCCACGAAGTAATTTGTTGCTCATTGTTGATTAAGTGCCCAGTCATATCTTTCCTTACCTGGGAGAATATTTCTCTTTGGGGGTAATGTTGCTGTCAAGATGTAAAAAAAGCCATCACTTTACTGGGCATGGGCCATATTAAAACAGTCATGCGAATGCTTTCAGAAATATTCCAAAGAATCCAAAACATCCACTGCATTATGGACTAAAAATGCTATTAAAGGTTGATTCAATTAATTTGGTCAGTTAAACATAATGATGTTTTACATTTAATTTTTGGTACGTAATCTCAATGGCGGCTTTCAAATTCAATGATTCATCAATCATATCAACTATGCATTCTTGAAGCCAACTCTGTATAATCCCATAATCCAAACTATTAAATGTCTGTGAAAGTTGAAGAAGATGGTCATGCTTTGTGCAGGCAGAGAAAGAGAAATCCTTATGTGACAAAGCATTTCGATGTCACTAAGTGCACCCTGACATTTTTTCTGTAGTCACATTGGGGTTGATGTGTTGGCAATCCTGACTTATTTTCATGCAACTAAGTGGTCATCTTTCAGGACCAAAGATAGAATTGCAGAAGCCTGGATTTGGAACAAGTGACCAAAGAGAAAAGAGAAAAGAGAAAAGAGAAAACAGAAAACCCAGGTAATGTATATACCTTAAACATATACCTTATACGTATACATATATACCTTATACGAGGGATCCTATAAAATATTTTCCCTTTTATGTCTGGCTTATGGCACTTATCATGGTGTCTTCAATGAGTTTTATCCATGTTGTAGCATGTATCAGCATTTTTTCCTTTTTAAGGCTGAATAATGTTCCATTATCTACATATACCATAATTTATTTATGCATTCATTAGTTGAAGGACATTTGGACTGTTTCCACTTTTAGGCTACTGTGTATAATGCTTCTATGAACATTGGTGTGCAAATGACAGTTTGAATCTCTGCTTCCTATTCTCGTGTGTATATACACCAAATAACAGTTTGATATGTAAATTAATATCCCTTTAGTACAAAGGGAAACTCAGAACTTACAGTGTGAAAACTTGAGGTCATAGAAATTTAGTTACTTGTTAGATTTATTGACCTGTATATGTACCTTATTAGAAAGCAAACTTTAGTGTCTGTGGAAATAGAATTCATGAGTTTTGTTAGATATGAGATGTATAGAATATTAAAGAAAATGCCACTATCTGTTTCTGCCTATGGGTTAATTCCATGGATATTTTCTCATTTTTAGGATCTTAAAAATATTGTGAATAAAATTGACACATTGTATTATTCACCCAGTTGACCTCTTGTTTATAAAAATAATGCCCCTTTGATTAAATTTAGATTTAATGATACAATGCAAAGAGGAGACTGAAATGTTGAGAAAAACAGAGGCAAGGGCATTTGTACACAGTAAAGCAAATGGTAAGGAAAGGACAGCTTCTGTAATTGTGTATGAAAACTACCCAGTCAGTCCCTCCACCCCTCAGGGAATGCTCCCTTGGGTAATGGGAGAAGACAGTGGACTTTGGGGAAACTCATCTAACACTAGTTCTAAGAGATGTGGCACTAAAATTGCACAGGGAACCAAATAATGATAAATAATATCTTGAATTTATTTAGTGCTTCTTAATTGTCAGGCAGTTTTTGGATACCTTTATTTGCATTATCGTATTTAGTCTTTAAAACCATCATATGTGTTAGAAGATGTTATGTTTCATTATGCAGATGATGTTGGGTAATTTGCTCAAGGTCGCACAGTTGCTAAGTATAGATTCTGAGGATTAAATTCCAAACCAGAATTTAGAACCTGAGTTCTCATAAAGTGCATCCAGGACCACCCCTGCAAAATTATAAAACAAAAGTCACAAAGATTATATATGGGAGAGGCAATCCACCCTCTGTGATTGTTGTCATTCTCTGTTTGTCCCCAAAGTCTGTGCAGGTTTTATTTATTTTTTTTTAATTTTCTTTTTTAGCGTTTATTTATTTTTGAGACAAAGAGAGACAGAGCCTCAACAGGGGAGGGGCAGAGAGAGAGGGAGACACAGAATCCGAAACAGGCTCCAGGCTCTGAGCGGTCAGCACAGAGCCCGACGCGGGGCTTGAACTCACGGACCGCGAGATCGTGACCTGAGCCGAAGTCGGCCGCTTAACTGACTGAGCCACCCAGGCGCCCCAACACATTCAGGTTTTAGAGTAGCATTGTTACCTCACTATGAAGAAACTGACTTGGAAAATGTGTTATGTCTTTAAAGTATATCTTTTTAAAAAATCTGATGAGTGTTTATTGGGACCTCAAAATGTTTGCTGCATAATTTTTATGGTCACTGCTCAATCATTAAAAAATGATGGCTTATGTGGGGAATAGCTTTTAGTAATCAGACAGTTAAATAGAAACATATGTTTCTAACCATTGGCTTGCCATCATGTTTCTTCTTCTTTTGTTTAATGTTTTTTTTTTTCATTTTTGAGAGGCAGAGAGACAAATTGTGAGTTGGGGAGGGGGTGCAGAGAGAGAGAGAGAGAGAGAGAGAGAAGGAGACAAAGAATCTAAAGCAGGCTTCGGGCTCCGAGCTGTCAGCACAGAGCCTGATGCAGGGCTGGAACCCATGAACTATGACCTGAGCTGAAGTCGAACACCCAACTGACTGGGCCACCCAGGTGCCCCGCCATCATGTTTCAAAAGGATCTGGACTGTAGCTCAAAATTTCAGTCTATAATTTCCAATAGCTTGCTGATTTGACAGTGTTTCCCAGTATTTTACTACTCGCGTGCCATATATGTGGTTTGTTTCTTCTGCCTTATGTTGTGGAATTTGGCATAGTGGAGATCTTCTTAATTTATCTTATTTTAATTCACATTGTGGGACAGTTATTGATTTAAGGTTTTGGAGCACTCCTTAATTATTTATTTGTTCTCATTGAATGTGGTAAGAAATTTGAAGTATCTAACGAATGTTGGAAGCAGATATATTTAGTTTTAATAAAATATTGTATAGGTAAAGTATAGAATTTTGTATCATTCTGAGTCAAATCACCATTTTTCAATAGTCTAGAGTAATAATTATGTTCATAAGCTCATTTAAACAGTCAAATATTCATTGATCCCTTAAAATGCATAAGGCACACATATGGATTCTGGTGATACCATTATTAAAAAGATACGTGTCTGTGTTCACTCTCCTGGCAGATCTAACAGATGTTGGGAGAAAACACAACTATAAACAAATAAGTGCTGTAAGTGCTCAACAGGACAAGGGGTTGGACCCTCCTACTGGAAGCTATCTCTTGAATGCTCAGACAAACCCTATGAATTGTGAGTATTTGTCATTATAAATGCAGACATAGCTTCATAATTGTGCGTGAAGATATTTAATTTTGTATGTATGCAATGAACTGCTGGAAGCCCCAAAGATGGGACCCCTTTAAGCAGCTTGTCTCTTCTGATATATCTT
Source organism: Leopardus geoffroyi (assembly GCF_018350155.1). Classification (NCBI taxonomy): domain Eukaryota; kingdom Metazoa; phylum Chordata; class Mammalia; order Carnivora; family Felidae; genus Leopardus; species Leopardus geoffroyi. Next base: position 100,668,575 of record NC_059329.1, read on the forward strand.
CGGATATATCTTAAAGTTCAGAATCTGGTTTTCTGGCAATATGAAAAGTCTGAGGGGTGAGTCCTGGTACTGATGCTGGGGGACCCTCCAGTCTAACTCCAGGTTGAAAACTCAGGAAATCTGAAATTCCTCTACTTACAGTTCATTCAGTCCACCCAAATCAAAATTCCTCAATTTCCAAGCATATTTCATTCAGCTTATGGTCTTTGCTGAGTGCTATCTGCCTTTTTATGTTTTCTCTTATTTTCTCTCTTCTACATTTTTATTCTCCCTCTGATTTTGAGTACAAATTGGCTTGTTAGAAGCAGAAAGAATAAAATAATCTCCTTTCCTTCACAAATGATGGTCTACAAACGTACACATTATAATGGAGCACATTTCAAATAATTCTGCCAAAAAAAGTTGCACACAATACATGCAAAATTGGTTGTGGATCATATCTGAAAGGCCCAATGGATAATTCATTTTCCTCAAGTGAGAAAGAATGTCTCAAGAACTAACAATGAACAAAACAGCTGGTCTAATCTACTCATTACTTTAATAATCATATAACCTTTAACACATGAAAATTCACCCTGATTATTAAAAAGATGGTCTACTGTCAAATGCTAGATAAAGTTTTCAATAACAAGAATTCAGGAACTCAGGACTCTGGAAAGACTATAACCTTTCCAATAGAAACATGGGTTGGAACATGATTTTCCCAAGATGACTGGGCAAAATCAAATATCATTTTTAGATTTTTAGTATAGAATTATTTCTACTATACCATGATTCTGCCTAAAATCTTTATGTTGGCATTCTAAATTGAGCTATGGTTAGCAATAATCAATTCTAAACAGTTTTGGAAAGTAGGAAAAATATCTATGTAGTGCCCATTTACTTAAATTTGTACTACCCATTGTTCTCCCCAATAACCTAGGTTGTAGTAAATGTCCACTCAGTTTGTGTGTGTGTGTGTGTGTGTGTGTGTGTGTGTGCGTGTGTGTATTTTCAAACAACATGTTGCTCTTACTATACTTTCTTGGGTGGGAAGAATTTAATATATTGATCTCAGTTGGTTTCTTACATGTTTAAAATTCAGCTAAAATAAATTTTATAAACATTTTATTTTATTATTAAAAATTTTTTATGTTTATTTTTGAGAGAGAGAGAGCTGGGGGGGGGGGAGGGCAGAGAGAGAAGGAGACACAGAATCCGAAACAGGCTCTAGGCTCCGAGCTGTCAGCACAAAGCCCTGTGAGTGGCTCGAACCTATGAACCTGAGCCACAGTCAGACCCTCAACCAACTGAGCCACCCAGGAGCCTCTTATAAACATTTTAAAGGGCACTTATGCTATGTCTGGTTCTTTCTTTGCTTCAGGTGACTTATTTTTTCAGTATTTGGAGCTCATAGTGAAGTAACTCAGAAAAGCAGTTATCTAAATGTCAGGTTATCAATTTATGCTCCACGTACTAGGTATTACATTGTAAGTAAGCTATTAGAGATGAGATTGTTTTCATGGTGAACCTCAGAAGGCCAAAAAGAATTCAAGAAAAAAAAAAGAAATGACATATAATGTCAAAAAATGCAGTCCTTGTGAATTTCTAGAGAAAGCTTCTTCCTTGTTTGGTAGATCATGTCACAGATATGCCCACTCACATGTACCTCCCAGGTAGAAAACTGGTCTCCTCATTGTAGTTGATGCAAGGAACTTGTGGGTGGAGATTCTAAACTCTCATTTTCTAGAAAGTCACCCTGTGTGAGACCCTTTGGGGCAAACATTGTTGAGTCAACAATGTTATGTCAACACTTAGTTTGTTGACATACAGCTTGTGATCCTCTCAAATTCATTTTGGCCATTTTGTTTGCAGCCTCTGAGGCCTGAGTTCAATGCCTTCAGAAGAACGTATGGAAAATAGAAACAATGTGACAGAGTTTGTCCTCCTGGGGCTCACACAGGACTCTGAGGGGCAAAAAGTTCTCTTTGTCCCATTCTTACTCATCTATATTGTGACAATAGTGGGCAATCTGCTTATCATGGTGACCATCATGGCCAGTCCGTCACTGGGTTCTCCCATGTACTTTTTCCTGGCTTATTTATCATTTATAGATGCTATCTATTCTACTGTCATTGCTCCCAAGATGATTGTAGACTTGCTCTATGAGAAGAAGACTATTTCCTTCCAGGCTTGCATGACTCAAGTCTTTCTGGATCACTTATTTGCTGGTGCTGAAGTCATTCTTCTGGTGGTGATGGCCTATGACCGATATGTAGCCATCTGTAAACCACTTCATTATCTAATCATCATGAATAGGAGGGTATGTGTTCTTATGCTGCTGGTGGCCTGGACTGGAGGCTTTCTGCACTCGTTGGTTCAATTCTTCTTTATTTATCAGCTCCCTTTCTGTGGCCCCAATGTCATTGACAACTTCTTGTGTGATATGTATCCCTTATTGAAACTTGCTTGTACCAATACCTCCCTCATTGGGATTTCTATGATAGCTAATGGAGGAGCCATTTGCACTGTCATCTTCTTCATTCTCCTAGTTTCCTATGCAGTCATATTACGCTCTCTTAAGACTCATGGTTTGGAAGAGAAACGCAAAGCCTTCTACACCTGTGCATCCCATATAACTGTGGTCATTTTATTCTTTGTTCCCTGTATCTTCCTGTATGCAAGAGCTAATTCTACCTTTCCTATTGATAAATTCATGACTGTGGTTTTAACATTCATAACCCCCATGCTGAACCCTTTAATCTATACCCTGAGAAATAAAGAAATAAAAAATGCCATGAGGAAGCTTTGGAGTAAAAATCTGACCTTTGCTGGAGGAAGGTTGTACTGCTCGTGCAGAACATGATATTCATTCTTTCACAGAATCAAGGACTCCTTTCACTATCAGTGATTACATTTTAAAAATCATCTCCTTTGCATTATTTAGCCTATTTATTCTGAAACAGGTCTGTAAATTAATCTTTATCTAAATGGGGTATGTTATATCCCTTAGAGAGCAAGAGAATTGTGTCAATTTAATCCCTGATATATGTAATCAAACTGTGTTAAGATTCTTTAGTGGGAAACAATTTTTGGTTTTATTTCAAGTTCTTGTTTGTGGGGTATGGCACCTCCATGGTATGTAAAAATATTATCTAGTAGAAAATTTAAAACTAAAAATTCACCTTGTTAAAAAATAAAACCTAACAGCTTCACCTAACAGCAAAAATAAATATCCTGGTCAAGTTAATTAATTTCACAGCACATGTTCACAGCTGAGGATAGACCCATAAGTAGTGAAATTTGTTAGGTTTATACTGTGGTGGTAGCATGTGGTTGATTTTGTATATTCTAATTAAGTTTTGGACAGAAAAGTTAAATTGTTCAACCCATTCTGTACATCTAGATCAAATGGCTTCTTCCAGTAGTTACAATATATGTATAAGTGACTCGACTCATATTACGATAGAGCCTCAAATGCTGCCTACATTAAATTATACTCTCTGGGTACCTTTTTAAAAATTTGGCAATAAATGTAAAACATTTTGGGACTAGATTGTTTTGTTTACATATGAATGACTTTCTGATTCTCTGTAAACTTTGAGTTCTTGACTTAAGTGGTAAATCAAAGGTGTCTTCTCTGTTTACAATTGCTCTGTAGAAGTTTTGGAGGTCTATTACTGTAATACAAAGACCATTTTTTAAGGTTCTGGCATTATGCATTACCTTGTTGAGAAGTCAACTCACAACACAGATTGGATACGATATTGGTATTTTTTTGCCTTCATCCTTCTTTCAGTTTGTAATTCGATCCGGTTAGTGTACTTAGCAATATTAACGCTCCCATTTCTTTTATATGTATTGAATAAATGCCAGCCATGAAGGTTCATTTATTATTCAATGAAGTAAATAAAAATTAATCTAGATCTTTTCTTCAGAAAGAGATTCAACACAGTGGATTAAATAGTAAAAATTTATCAGAACTGTAGGAGATGACACCGGGGTCCTGGCATGAACTAAGTTGGGATCAAGGTCTCTCCACCTCTGCTGTGGTGCAGAGGTGCAGAAACCGGACTCAGGATGAATGTTCTGTGCATATACTTCTCAAAGTCCTTCCCTGTCCTGATTTGATAAATATAACTTTCAAAAAAATTTCAAGTTTTGCTTCTTACATTTATATCTCTAACCTATATAGGATATAAACTTTCAGGTATGGTGCAAGGTGGGAATATACTTTCCTTTTTATAGTAGATTAACTTCTCCCAGCACATTTATTGAATAACCATTGCATTTCCCACTACCCTGCAACACCTCCACTTTCATATAGAAAATATCTATATATCTATTCTTCTATTTCTTAGCTTTCCAAAGTGTTCAATTTGTTGATCCATGAACAATAATACAGTGTCTAAATTACTGCAATGTTTCACATAGTATCGAAGTCTAAAAGATCGCCCCCAAATACCAGCAATCACTTTATCATTTCGGATGGTTTTGGTGGGTCAGAAATTTGGGAGTGGTTCACAGCGGTATTTCTGGGTCAGGGCCTCTCATGAGGTTGCAGGCAGAAATTGGCTGAGCCTGAGGTCATTCTGAAAAGCTTCTTCACTCACATGCCTTGTACTAGGCTTGCAAGTCTTGAACAGTGAGGGCTGGAAGAACTAGTACTCCTTGAGATCATAAGGGTGGGGCCCTAATCTGATGCAACTGATATCCTAATAAGGAGAGGTAGGGACATTAGAGTTCTCTCTCACTCATGTGCACAGAAGAAAGGCCATGTGAGGACAGTGTGAGAAGGTGGCCCATCTGCAAGCCCGGAAAAGAGGCCTCACCGGAAGGCAACCGTGTTGCCACCTTGATATCGGACTTCCAGCCTCCAGAACTGTGGGAATATCAAGGTCTGTTTAAGCCTCCCAGTCTGCAGGATTTTGCTATGACAGCCCAAGCAGACTAATATGATGATGGCGGTGGTGATGATGATGATGATGATAAATAATCTAGATTTGGTGAATAAAGTCCTGAACTGAATCACCAAAATTCAGTTCAGGAAGATAATAGCTTCTCATCGAATCTTGAGATGAGAATAATTTCCTAAGCCAGAACTTCTTGAATGAAGGAATCATCACATATCCTTGAATAAATACCCTGTGATATCACCAGAGATAGGGGGTGTATATCTTCACCCTAACCTTTCTCTAAGGCATCTGACATCATTTGGCAGGGTAACTATGCTCTGAAAAGAGAGAAATACTCAAACATTTCTGGAGATGCCATAAATATGTTGCAAACTAATGCTCATTCCTGGGTGGCAGAATGCCACTGTGGGCCAGTGGTCAGAAAGCAGACCGAAGGTGAAAGAATATTGGCCCAAAGCGATCACAGTGGGCCAGTTCTGCGGAGAAAGTTAGACTACTTATATTCTAAGGAATACATTTCCATTTTGGGTCCCTGATCTCTGGTGTTTAGTTTCATGGAATGATAGGCTGAGTAGAAGTATTTAGAACTAATCTTCCTTTTCAAAACAGTAAGTAAAAAAAAATTACCATATCCTTGGGCTACCAAAGAGATTTGATTTATTCAGGGAGTGAATATTACCACATTCCCACTGAATTTACTAGTTCGGCTTGGAATAAAATGGAGAGACAGGGTAACTGTGTGGAAAATGGAAGCTTAAAATAAATCTTAACTAAATTAGGCAGGCAAAACAATGTCTTTTGTTTGAATTATCCTTTAGCAAGTGAAAATATCAGCTATTCCATGCGGGAAAAAGATAAGTAGGTTGGGATATAAGAAACCTAAATTTGTACCCTTAATTTGTCACCATCAGACTTAAATTTTTTCCTCGTCACCATCTGAATGTGTAATTTCAGGAATGTTTCTTTCCTTCCCTGGGCCTCAGTTTCTTCATATGAAAAATAAAAAGAATGAATTAGATACTCTTCAATAATTCATTCAATTCCCAATGTCTATGGTTAATGATTGATTAACCAAATTCTGGCCTCCATGTACTTGACTTTTTGGGAAACTCCCATAGTAGACTATCAAACCCAAGACTAGTATTCTTCTTACAGTCAAAAATGGTACAACACTTTTTGGGACTTTTGATTTTGGAGAGCTCGTAAATCAGGCAGATAACACTGTGGAACTGAAATAGCAGAAACTGACTTTTGGTTCTACTGCTTACTAGTTACACCATCCTGGAAAAATGAAAGAAATTATTCTAAATGTTAGGTTTTCCATCTATAAGTTCGGAGTAATGTACTCATCTTCTAGGGTTATTTTGAAATTAAATATGAGAGAGGATTGTAAACAGTAAATGCTTGATGTATGATACTACCTTTTAATAGCAAATTTAGGTCAAATTAGAAATGGACAGAGACCATAATATGTTATTAACTGACCAGACAAAATATATAAGTAATGATAATTCTAAATTCTCCAAAGAGAGGAGATGGACAATTCTCAGAGGAAGAAGTTGACGTATTTCAAATTCTCAAGTGTGTTTTGAATCTATTTGTTAAGGTCTCCACAACCTAGGATGAGAAACAGTCTCTTCTTAAGCCTTTGTTGAAAGATGAATATTAAAGAAGATTCATGCTAAGTACCTTGGTAAGATTTTACATGGGAGGTAATGTGGGGCCAAGGTCAAGATCAAGACTTGAGGCCAGACAGACTTGAATTATATCTTTAGGTCTGTCCCTCACTAAGTATATATCCTGGAACACAAGGTTTTCCTTCTCCATGTCTCAATTTTCCTATCTGTAAAATAGAAGGAAGAACCTTTCAACTACATATCGCTCTTTCTAAAAAATATTCAGTGAGGTATTTTACATTTTTTTTGCATAATGTATAGCATATGTGAAACAGTCAATACTAATTTTTGATCATTACTTGTAATAATAATGGTTAACTTTCACGCAGAACTTTATAATTACCAAATAACTCACACTCTTAAGAGGAAAGTAAGCTTAATTCTTTAGTCCTTAATTATCTCAGAACTGTAATATTTCTGCCACCACAAAAATAAAAAAGGAGGTGAGAAAGAGCTATTGGAACATTCAAAATGGTACTAAAATTTATTTAAAAAGTCTTTTCTAAAGGTAGAGTAACATATAATCATGCTAAAAAAAATGTAAAATACAGAGAGGTGAAAAATGAAAAAAATGTTAGTTTCAGCATTACAAAAAAACCTATAAAATAATACTGTTTTTGCTTTGTTTACTTTCTGTATTTTTCATGCATAATTTTTCATAGTTATCCCTATACTTTTCCAACACAAGCATAACATTTAACAATATAGTAACTGAGACTTTTTTTATGAATTAAAAGATTTTGGAGAAATGTTTCTTTAATTCCTGAAAGCAAAAAGGGGTGCCTTATTTAAATGCACTGAAATGACTTTTAGCTTTTATTAATTGATTGTGTAGCAGACCTTTCCTTTCTTGACTCGTATGTAGTTTGGCTCTTAATGAGGGAGAACACTGCTGGGAGGGACACCCTTGGTTGTTTCCTATGTGTTATTATATAGGAGAGGCTAGTGAAAACATCATGGCTATTGGTTGAAGATGTCGTTTCTGGTATCACATTTGAAAGCAATCAAAGCAAAGGCTTTCTCTCTGAGAGTTGAGATGATCGTATTTGATAAAGTGTAGCAGATAACTGGAGCCTCACTGCTTCCAAATTTTTAATCTCTCTCTTTTTTAAATGTTTATTTATTTATTTTGAGGTGGGGGAGTGGCAGAGAGGGAGGGAGAGCAAGAATCCTGAGCAGACTCCGCACTGTCAGTGCAGAGCCCCATGTGGGGCTTGAACCCACAGACTGTGAGATCATGACCTGAGCTGAATTCAAGATTCAGACGCTTAACTGACTGAGCCACCCAGGCACCCCTTTAATCTCTTTATGCAAGAAATAGCAGTCCCTTGCTTCCTGAAGTGATGGGAAACTGAAGTGGTTCTTTCAAGAGTAAGCATTTGGAATTCTATTCCCTACTTTAAGTATTCACTTAATCTTCAGAGCAAAATGTTAAACAGCCTAACTCAGTGTAATAGTCACGAGGTGTGATCCAATGCTCCATCTTCCTGGGCATTCACACTTGGTTATGGGGCACGTCACACACTTTGAAGTGCGCATCTCTGATGCTTTTAACATTTTCCCTCTTTTTCCTTAGAATATTGACCGTCCATATCATAGATGAGGAGTTCTTTCAGAGAAGGCCCCTGTCTGCATCTCTCTTTGTAGCCCCTTCCAGCCCCTTTGCACATATTAGGGGCCAGATATATATATAGTTACTGAATTAACATGTAAATCAGTGAAAGTTTGGACAGTAAAGCAATGAATTAACGGATGAATGAATGAATCATGGGTTCTGAGAAATAAGGGACTGATTTTCATAAAACTAAAAAATGGATTTGATCTAGTTGTGACAATACCACAACTATATCTTATTCGATAGCTTCTCTATTAATTCTCTACAATTTTTAGATGATATAATTACAAAGGTAAGCCAAAGGCCCAAACAACCATGTTTGCAAAAGATAAAACATTGGAGTTTTTAAAGACTGGATTCTCTGTCTTTGGCTCACACAGACTTAAACAGAAAAAAATTGCTTCCTTTTCTCATCCATAGTGATAACACCTGTTAATAGGCCTATCTTTTTCTTTCTTTTTTTTTTTTTAATGTTTATTTATTTCTGAGAGAGAGAGAGAGAGAGAGAGCGCCAGCAGGGGAGATGCAGGGGGCGGGGGGAGACACAGAATCCAAAGTAGGCTCCAGGCTCTGAGCTGTCAGCACAGAGCTGGACGTGGGGCTTGAACCCACAAGCTGTGAGATCATGACTTGAGCCGAAGTCTGACGCTCAACCGACTGAGCCACCCAGGTGCCCTTAGGCCTTTATTTTTCAATCTGGGGGCTGAAAAAAAGGAGCCTGGTTAGGCTCCTACAGTATAGGCATCCTAGTTTTCGTATTTTCACCTGCAGCATTGATTCGCATTCCTTGGCCTTCTTGGTAGCTATGCCTCTACTAGATTATTCTCACTAGTCCTTTTTCAGAAGGCACTGAAGCAGTGCTTTCTGGGATTTTAAGGGGAGAAATATTTGCTTGAGTATACACCATTACAGGTTAAAAGATCACTCTAGGGAAATGAAATCTGGAGACATGAAAAAGGAATGGAGAGTAGTGGATAGATAGAGATCTTTTTTATTTTGTGGGGCAGGGAGGATGCTGAGCAAAAAGGTAGGAAAAATGAATTTGAAGGGGAGAGTATCAGTGAATAACACTTGCAAGAAATCTATTTCTGTTGAAATATTTTTGACATTCATTTTAAAACTGTAATCATGTGTAACAAACACTGTCTTTATCCGCTGAAGGCCAAGACTAATAAATCTACTGTGGAGTGCATGTGTGAAATAGCTTACAAGCAATCACTTTGGTAAAGAAGAGAAAAGGACTTGTGCTAAGTGGTTAAAAACCATGCAGATAAATGATTGACAACCACTCTTATTCTTTTTGAGTAATTCATTGCTTTAGGTGTTATAGATATGGCCTCATAGAAAGAACACTATAATATTAATAGTCATAGTCCAGCGTCATCCTTTGTATCTCCTTTATGCCAGTTACTGGGATAGTAGCTGTTCTGCTCTCACAGATATCCTTTGAGCCAAGTATGTTCATTTTACAGTAAATAGTGAAGAGTTCCAGGGGTTAAATGCATTTTATGGAATTACCTTTGCTTGTTTATTTCAACGTTTATTTATTTTGGGGACAGAGAGAGACAGAGTATGAACGGGGGAGGGGCAGAGAGAGAGGGAGACACAGAATCGGAAACAGGCTCCAGGCTCTGAGCCATCAGCCCAGAGCCTGAGGCGGGGCTTGAACTCACGGACCGCAAGATCGTGACCTGGCTGAAGTCGGACGCTTTACCGACTGCGCCACCCAGGCGCCCCTGTTTATTTCAGCGTCACAACCCTTTGACTTACACTGAACAGCTTCCTTACCCTTTCTACATCTTAAATATTTCATCTGTTAAATGAGGATGATAGCAGTGTCTGACTTCATTGTTGAATTAATGATTAAATGTGTCTGGTACTTGATAAACAGGAAATCATTGACTGTGTTAGTAGTGACTTCTAGACATGAAATTGTCTCAGTAAATGACAACACTGTCCTTAGATGTTGTTGTCCAAAAATTTTTGGAGTAATTTTTACTCTTTTCTCTCTTTACGTCTATGTTAAGGCCATCCACAAATTCTATTGTATCTACCTTCATAATATATTCACCTCTACTATTACCATACTGGTCCAAACCATCATTGCTTTTTAGCTGGATGGTTGTAATAACCTCCCAACGAGGCTTCTTCTACTCTTGTTCTTCTCTGACCCATTCTGAGTCAGAATAATCCTCTTACAATGATCTGCAAGGCCCTACAAGATCTGTCATCAGCCAGTCTTCATTCCTATCCTGTTACACTACCTCCTTTGATCAACAGTATCAACCATGCCCCCTCCTCAGGGACTTTTCACTTGCTGGTCTCTCTATATGGAAACTTCTCTCCTTGGGTATCATTGCAGGTCCTTCCCCATTCGTTCAAGTTTGGCTTATGCAATCCCTTCCGAAAGAAGCCTTCTCTGACTGCCTTGGAGAAAATCATATACAGGGACCATGTATCATTTACCCTGCTTTATTTTTCTCATAGCAATTATTGTAACTTGACATAATGTATAGTTCTTTTTTTTATTTGCTATTTTCTCTCTCTACTTACTAGAATATAAGCTTCACGAAAGAGGAAATTTTATCTTTTATTTTTACTGTTAAAGCTCCACTTCCGAGAGTGTTAGTATTTTGAAACGAACTTATACATGAATGATTCAATAGACCATAAAATTATATTTCATTGTGTAATCCTTCCCCTATACACACACACACACACACACACACACACACACACACACCAGGGCCAAATTGACGTAATTTGTTCAGCAGCTTGGTTTGATAAGGGTACTTACAATAGCAAAGTCTGGGTGGGAATAGAATTAGGAGGTTAATAAAAAATAATTTAATAACATATTTTGATTCCATTTGTCTTCAAAGCAAGTTTTTTAAAAAAAATTAGTGCTTATTTATTTTTGAGAGAGAGAGAGAGAGAGAGACAGACTGTGAGCGGGGGAGGGGCAGAGAGAGAGGGAGACACAGAATCTGAAGCAGGCTCTAGGCTCTGAGCTGTCAGCACAGAGCCCTATACGGGGCCCAAACTCACGAACTGTGAGATCACGACCTGAGCTGAAGTCAGACGCTTAACTGACTGACTGAGTCACCCAGGTGCCCCTCTTCAGAGCAAGTTTTAAAGAAGACTTTTACAAATTGATTAAATAGAAGGAGATCCTCAAACAAAATAAAACAGAAAAACCCATGGTGAAATAACACAGAGGTTAAGAATATCTGGATTTTTATGAGTCTTTTAGCTTATCGCTCCTAAATATAATGGTCCCTATTCTCAGATCAAAAAGGAAGAGAATTTTTTAGAAAGTGAAACCATGACTCTTACACAAAATGAACACATGAAAATGATTTCATTTAATCATTAACTTATGAGAGAACTGGTAAGATTGTAATCACCCGAAAGAAGAATCCAAAATATTACCCTTACATTATTCAATCAGGGATGTGTAATTCATCTACAAATAAATGCAGAACTGACTTTATCTATAATGGCCAGGGAAGTCAATCAACCTTTCACCAAACAACATTTGCATTTCTATGGGCCAGAGTTATTAGCATTATTATCAGTTTTATAAATGTTATGAGTTATAAAATAGCTCAAGGCAGTAAAAGGCATAAATCCTAGATAATCCCAAAAAGAGTGCTGCAGATAACACAGACTTTCACTGAGGATGCCCAATAATCTTTATGCTACATTTCTGCCTTATACAATATATATATATGTATATATATACATACATATATGTGTATATATATATATATATATATATATATATATATATATATATTGTCTTTCCAGCGGAATTCTACCAAATATTTATTTAATCATTTATTTATTTATTTATAAAAATGAAATTTATTGTTAAATTGGTTTCCATACAACACCCAGTGCTCATTCCAACATGTGCCCTCCTCAATACCTATCACCTACCCCCCCTCCTCCCACCCCCCATCCACCCTCAGTTTGTTCTGACAAAAGTTAATTTAATTTAGCAGCTATACATGAAAAGAAGTACAGATCTTATAAATAAAATAAATTCATATAAAGGGAAAATGATTTTCTCATTTATTTTTATTTTTTTTTACAAAGGAAAGAGCACAAATTTCCTGCATCCATTGGAGTCCTGAGATAGCATACTTAAAATGAAAGATTAAAAATAGTTTAATTATGTTTATTTATCAAGGTATAAGTAGGGTTAAGGGAAACCAATAAGGGATGAAAAAGCCATTACCACAATTAGACTTGAGAGAGCAAGGGCAGGGGGCAGGGGGAGTGATCACAGGAACCCAGAGGGTCCATTCCAAAGAGTTCTGCTTCAGTGAGTCACCCAGTGGTTGACAGACCACTGTCAATTGAACAATGCATACCCTGACATCCTTTTCTTCTCACCTGCTTTACATTCAGCTGTTACCACCTATAGGTCAGAAGGTAAGAGACCTGGTTGAAAGAGACCAGGGAAAGCAGCTGTCCAGGGTGGGCACATTGAGAGTGGATCTGAAGGGGTGGAAAGACTACATCTAGTTTGCTTTCCCACCATGTACTGCATTATTTTTTCCTTAGTAAGGTAGTAAACACTTTCATTTTTTGGAGTTAACTGGAAAAAAAGAAAACCCAGAAGAAATAAGTAAAGAGTCTTCCAACTTATTTATTCATTTCATGTTTATTGGACACCACAATAAGTCCGACACTGAACCAAGTGAACAAATAAAGGGATGAACAAGCAGGCAGGTCTACTCCTCTGCCACTTATATAAAGGGTTTTTAAAAGCAAAAGAAGGTGAATTAGACTTAATCTTGCATCAACCATGTGTGGAACCAAACCAACAGTTGTACAGCTTTTTAAAAATATTTAATGAGTTTTTAACATTTCTTACTGGCTGAGAAGCAATCAGGCTTATTATATGGTGACCTTCCTGTGCCTGGATGTCCTCTAGCAAAGACCCAGTGACCAGTTTTTCAGGTGTGGAACAAGGATTTTTGCATCCTTGTAAGAGGTTGAATTCACTTCAAAAATTTGCTCTTTTTATAAAATAGAAAAAGCAAGTTTCTTTTCTTTGGCACACCATGAAAAAATAGCTTATGGTATTAAAATGCTTTGGACTTACCTAAAAACCCCACATATAGAGTTCTCATCACCTTGTCTTTGAAAATACTGTCTTTACAGGTTAATTCTCCACTCTTGAATTCATCATCAGCTTTGAAATGAAAGAAGACAGGATGAATGTGACCGAATTCATTCTAATAGGACTTACCCAGAATCCTCAGATGCAGAGAATTCTATTTTTGTTGTTACTTATCATCTACATTGTCACTGTCACAGGCAATCTGCTCATTGTGGTCACTATAATCTGCAGCCAGACTTTGGACTCCCCAATGTATTTCTTCCTGGCATTCTTGTCTTTGATAGATGCATGCTATTCCTCCTCCATAGTCCCTAAAATGTTAGCTGATCTGCTCTCTGATTCAAAATCTGTTTCTTTCAATGGCTGCATGACACAGCTCTTTGTAGAACATTTCTTAGGAGCTTCAGAGATTGTCCTCCTTGTGGTCATGGCCTATGACCGCTATGTGGCCATCTGTAGACCCCTGCACTACGTGACTATCATGAACCACCACACATGTCGCCTCTTTGTGGGGGTGTGTTGGGCAGTGGGTTTTCTCCACTCCATTGGACAGATTCTAGTTACTTTCTGGCTCCCATTCTGTGGTCCCAACGTCATGGATCACTTCATGTGTGACATTTTCCCCCTGTTACAACTTGCCTGTACTGACACTTTCCTTGTCGGCCTCTTGGTTGTTGCCAATGGTGGAGTAATTTCTGTGATCACCTTTGTGATGTTATTGGTATCCTATGTGGTCATCCTGTGCTCCCTGAAGACTCACAGCTCTGCAGGGAGGAAAAAGGCCCTCTCTACCTGTGGCTCCCACATCACAGTTGTTGTTTTGTTCTTCGTGCCCTGTATTTTTATGTATCTGAGACCAGTAGCTACTTTTCCCATGGATAAAGTCCTAACACTATTCTTTGCTCTTATTACTCCCATGTTAAACCCTGTCATCTACACAGTAAGGAATACAGAGGTAAAAAATGCCATTAGAATGTTATTAAACAGCAATGCAATTTCAGAAAATAAATGACCCACTACAAAGATGTTATTTCTTTCATGATCTTTTACATTTTTATATTTTATTACTTTTAAGACCTCATATCTCTCATGTGGCGCAACACCTCTGCAAGCAGGTATTATTATGATTATTCCTATTTTACAGATGAAGGAAAATGAAGTTCAAAAACATTAAATAGCCAGCCCAATGTCAGACAGAGCTAGTATGCAGCTCTGCCTTTTTCTAAATCCAAATTTGATGCTCTTTCAACCATTTCAAAGAGTATCAGAAAAAAGGCAGCATTTCATCAGAACTTCTCTTGTTTTGTAACAGACTTAAAAATGTTCCTTTCTAATTACAGAGCTGTGTAATGGCTTGTGTATATAAGCAGTTGGTACTCAGCTGAATTGCCTACTGGCCTAGGACAGTGTGGAATGCAATTTAGAAAGGAGGTATTTGCCAATACCCTCTTGGCACACACTTGATATATCTAATGTTTAAAATTATCCTGGGTTTCTTGTTCTGTTGGGTAAAAGTTGTCAGGGATTATAAAAATTAATTGTATTTAGACTGATGTGAAGATTTTAAAGTGTCTTCCCATGGTCACAACTTACAAAGTTGAATGCTCGTGTTTTTATTTTACAGAAAAAAAGTAGAAAATCAGAAAGGTTAAATAACCAGATCATAGAACATGTAAGCCAGCCTTGAGTGCAAATATTCGTACTCCACATCCTGTGATCTTTTCATGATACAGGGGTCTGGGACTGGTATTTGATTATGGTTTGGTTTATAAAAATAGTTTTTGGTTATATGCCATAGAAAGTGACACTTTGAGTAATAATATTAGTAAAATCAAATGTAATTATTTTCCAGAAACATGCGGTAAAGTCATTTCACTATTAAAAAGTTGACTTTGCATTTAGTTCCTTGAATCTGGAATCCTCTCTGGAAACTGCTTTAGGAGAGCATTTATAAGAGATACGAAAAAATAGGAATCATTACTCAACAGTTGCCAAAGAAAGTATTTCTCAGCTGAACAGCTTAAGTTGCATGACCTTCTTGTGAATTAATTTTGGCTTTTTTCAAAAATAAAGTCTGCTAACGAAAATGAAATCTGTGACCAAAATACAAATGTGTATGTATGTCATAGATGCATTTACAGCTTCCTCTTCTGACAGAAAGATCCAGCATCCCACCTCATGAGTGCCATATGTTTTCTTGGAAAAAAATCAAGGGATTCCATGATGTAACAATATTTAACCAGCATATTATGGTTATGAAAATGTAGAGTAAAAAAACATCAGCTTTAGGACCAGGAGACAGGGGTCTTATTTCTCACTGCGCCATTATCTCATCCATGACCCAAACCAGCTCTCCTTATGTCTACCAGTAGTTTACCTGGGTAATTTAGAAGGTGATTCCAAGTTCCATGGTTCTGCCCATGCCCATATTTTATTACTATGAGTACTGTTATATTCACGTCTACTTCAGTTAAAAGTAAAATTGGAAGAGTCATGAGACCACAGCTCATCTCCCCCAAGTTTTGCATTTCTGACAAACAACTTAGAAGATGTTCTTCAAGGCTGAAAGGCTCTGTGGACTGGTAAGACAATAAGAGTTCTGCTCCTTTGAGAACACGTTCCTCTCCCCATTGAAATGCATGAAGCCACATGAAATGCATGAAGAACACTTTGGCAGGTACCTGATTTTTGTGAAATTAGTCCCTGAACCCATCAAACAACAGACCGTACCTCAACTAGTTTCTGGTCAACTGTGATATGATCTATATTTAATTTCATTCTGCTTTCATTCTGGTTTATCCTTCTGATTTGAAACGCTGTGTTGCTGTCTCTCTGGGGGTTTCCAACCACTCTGCCTTTGGATTTACATTCTGGAAACACACTTCCCTGGTATAGCTCCAGGAACTTCTCTTTTGAAAAATTACTTTCATGGAAAACCCTCAGTGGTTTATATTTAACTCGTTGTTTTTTCATCTCATGCTATTGTAGGCCTTGGGAAACTAGACTAGACTGTGGTAGGGGTTCTAACGCAGTCTCTCCACTGACTACTGCAGCTAAGTAGAGGCTGGATGACCATTTAATGGGCATTGTGAATGGCATGCAATCTTTCATGACACTGGGCACAATGACCTTGTAAGCACATGCTAATTCTCTGATCTGACTCTGGTTTTCATCCCAGAGTTGAAAGACAAGTTCAAGACATTTTCACAGATGATCCTTCAGCAAAATATATATATATATATATATTATAGCTCTTCAGGTTCAAATCCTCAAACTGTCTTTGGTATGTACCATCACAGATATTACCATGGCACTATAATACTCAAGTGCCTAATCAAACTAGGTTTAGTCATGTTTTCTGAGGTACCTTAAACTGTTTTCCCCCATGACACATGTTGCTCTTAAGGACCCAACCCAGAGTTATGTACAATTACTTTTTCCTCTTACTAAAGAAAGCATATCTGAACATGGGTGAGTGTGCTTCTATACAGGAGTATTTCTGAATGTAATTGAATAAAAATATCACTTCAAAAATTGATATTTATTTCTTTTAGTACATAACTGTAATATGCCTCGCAGTTGGTGGCAGCATAAAGGTGTCATGACACTTTAGTTGTAAAACAATAATTTAGGGACAAGGATCCTGGCCCAGAATTTAGAGGCCTGGCTTCTTGTTTTACCTTGGCAAATAGCATTCTTATTTCTTGTCTTATATTTCCTTGTTATAAATACAGATAGATGCCTATTTCTTTTCTATTTCACAGGGATACTATGAGATTAAATTTATATGACTGAAATAAATACATTTTACCATCTTTGACTACAATTCAAGAATGGAATTATGTTCATTATTATCATTTTTATCTAATTTCAGAATTGGCATAAGAAAGAACCAGTTGAAGAAGTATTGGAAACTTTAGCTGATATGAGGTGCCAATATTATAATAGGGTTCATAGCTATCACCTCATGTACATCTGAAAACAATATTTGAAAATTACCACCATGAATGGCAGACCAATCAAAAAGCAAATATTATGGCGTGCAAGTTTAAAAAATCAGATGGTTATCCATCTAAATGTTTAATTTTTACAATACCAAATATTCAGACTCTGTATTAAGCTCATTTTTTATCAAGTATACAAATTTATAAATGGTTGACTTAGTTTTCTCCTCTTGTCATGGTATTTTGTATTCATATAGATTCAAGGAAGAAATTAAAAATTAAAGATGAATGCTATAAAACTGATGTTCAGTTAAGTTACGTGCAATAATTGGGTTGTTGGCAAGATCTACTGATGATGGTGACATATCCCTGAGGTCTAATTAACCACAGCTAATAAACTTCACAGAATGTGCCTACAGACAGGGTGGATAGTTGTGCTTATGAGACTCAAGAGAAAGGTGCCATTTATAAATCAGCAAAGACACTTAATGTAGCTGGGCTAGTTTGTGTTTTCAATCTTACAACTTATTTCTTGGTGAACTACCAGCTGCCTGAGACCCTGGCCATGGAGCTGTGTCAGACAAGTTCATAGGTGAGATTTTTTTTTCCCCCCAGAAAATATATAATTATAGAATCTTAGGTTTAAATGGATCTTGTAAATCATAAAATCACCTCTTACCCCCTCCCCTGCTTAATCTGACATTTAAATGTCTTCTGCAGCAGGTCAAACCACAAAGGATGGAATCAACTACAATACTACCAATTTGGAAGTAAATATATTTTAGCATCTTTTTTTCTTATTTATTTATTTATATGCATATTTAAATTAGTTAGAATCGTGTTATATATTCAAATTTGCATCCAGAATTTCCCCCAACTATTATTGCAACATAATAATTTTGCTTTGATATTGTGCAAATGTTTAAAAACATCTCTGTTACAAATGACATATTATTCAGAGAGGTGCACTGTATTTTGCTTATCCATTTCTCTAATGTTGGACATTGTATGCAGTTCTTAATTTTCCACAGTTCTTAATAATTGTGTTGAACATATTTGCACATAATGGGTTTTCTCTTTTAAAAATATTGTTATTTGGGTTTTATTCCTAGAAGGAATATTGTAGATTCAAAGAGTACCGCCCAAATAATTTCTATTTCTTGGTAGCTAGTTATAAATCACTGTTATTAATTACATCTTATTCTTACTTATGTGCACTATTGTCTCTTCTAATTTCCGGGGAAGTCCACCTCAGAGTAAGGGACTACTTGGTTTGGCTATGAGGTTGCTACACTTGGTTTTCACATATGAATAAAATTTTCATCTTGGATAATTAAAAAATTAAACTCTTTATCCATTTACCTTTGGAAGGAAAAGAAATGTTTTCCTGCAGGATAAATTTTGCTATATTTATGTTTTCTCCCTTGTTTCATTTGAGAGATTTATGTCCCCACATTTCCTCATTCTATTAATAATGCAAGATCCTGCAAGCAGGAATGATGGGTGATGGATGCTTTGGGGGGATGGGAAGAGAGGGCGCGAGAATGCAGGTAGGAGGAGCATAAAGGAGTGGGGGAGTCTCATGAATGAATGTGCTGCTACTGTTTGGTAATAAAGTGTTGGGGGAGGGGTTACTAAAGGCATTTAAACAGGGACACTTTTTATGACTTTATGTTGACAAACACATTTATATACATAAGAAGCGTCCAATAAGTGTTGAATAAGTGAGCATATAATACACACTTAAAGTAATAGATTTTATATATTTGTGTGTGCATGTTTACATACACACACACACACACACACACACATATATATATACACACACACACACATATAACCTATCTTATCTAACAGACTCTGTTCTCCACATGAAATTTTTATTTTTAAAAACTTTTATCTTTTATTATTTTTTAAAGTGTTTATTTTTTGGGGCACCTGGGTGGCTCAGTCGGTTAAGCATTTGGACTTCAGCTCACTTCATGATCTCGGGTTCATGAGTTCCAGCCCTGTGTCAGGCTCTGCCCTGACAGAGCCTGGAGCCTGCTTCGGATCCTGTGTCTCTCTCTCTCTCTCTCTCTCTCTCTCTGCTCCTTCCCCACCTGTGTGCTCTCTCTCTCTGTCTTTCAAAAATAAATAAACATAAAAAAGTGTTTATTTATTTTGAGAGAGAGAGTGCACATGCAAGTCGGGAGGGGCAGAGGAAGAGGGAGAGAGAGAATCCCAGGGAGGCTCCACACTGAGGGAGGCACCTGGCATGGAGCCCGATCCCATCACCCTGAGATCCTGACCTGAGCTGAAATCAAGTCACACACTTAACTGACTTACAGTTGTAAGTTAACTCAGTTGTTACAGTTGTAACTCAGTTGTAACTGAGTTACAATGTATAAGGTCACAGGCAGAGAGGAGGGCTCAGAAGCGTGGGCCACTGAAATGACTTAGTGAAGTCACTTAGGGTTGGAACCCGGAAAATTCCACTCGTGTTTAAAACCCAGGGTTTCCTCAGTACATTACACATCAGGAGCTGCCCTTTGGGTGTTTATAAGCGGCAGGTGGGAGGTGTATGAAGAGACAGGTGGGAGCATTGTGGAGGAAGTAAGAAGGAATGAAAACAAACGCTGAGGCAAGGAGTGCCCAGAACGTGCGCCACAGTTACAGTGACTGTTTTTGTACCATGAAACTCAGACTACAATCCTTTCATGGATTAATAGGTATCTCTCTTTATCCCTCTGTAGGGAATTCAGGCCCCAGGAGGGTGTTCCTTCTTGAATGGATAGCCTCACACCTCCGAACAATGTGACTGAATTTTTTCTCTTGGGACTCACGCAGAATCCACGCTTGCAGAAAATACTCTTCGTGGTCTTTTTGTTCATTTTTCTATTTACTGTGCTTGCCAATCTGCTCGTTGTCATCACCATCTCCCTCAGCCCCACACTTTCTGCTCCCATGTATTTCTTTCTTACTTACTTGTCTTTTATAGATGCCTCCTACACCTCTGTGACCACCCCCAAAATGATCATCGACCTGCTGTATCAGAGGAGAACCATCTCCTTGGGTGGCTGCCTGACTCAGCTCTTTGTGGAGCACTTCCTGGGAGGATCAGAGATCATCCTCCTTATTGTCATGGCCTATGATCGCTATGTGGCCATCTGCAAGCCCCTGCACTACACAACCATCATGCGACAGGGGCTCTGCCGCCTCCTGCTGGTGGTGGCCTGGCTAGGGGGGATACTGCATGCCGCTGTGCAGACGCTTTTCATGGCCAACTTGCCCTTCTGTGGTCCCAACGTCATTGACCACTTCATGTGCGATCTCTTCCCTCTGCTGAAACTTGCCTGCAGCGACACCTACAGGTTGGGAATGGTGGTGGCGGCCAACAGTGGGGCCATGTGCTTGCTCATTTTTTCCATGCTACTCCTCTCGTATATGGCCATTCTGAGGTCCCTGCATTCCCACGGCCCCGAAGGACGACACAAAGCCCTCTCAACATGTGGCTCCCACTTCGCCCTAGTTGTACTTTTTTTTGTGCCTTGCATATTCACCTACATGCGTCCTGTGGTCACCTACCCTGTGGATAAGCTGGTGACTGTGTTCTTTGCGATCCTCACTCCCATGTTAAATCCTATCATTTATACAGTGAGAAACACAGAGGTGAAAAATGCCATGAGGAGTCTGTGGAAGAAGAGAGGCTGTTCATAATGCCAAGGAAGTGATGGTATATATAAATAGGGAGGACTATATCTGTCATAAAGTATGAAAGAGAATCAATAAATTTTGCAGATCGCTGACAGAAAAAAAAGTCCCACATACTAACATTTATTAAACACTCAATAGTGACTAAGCCTTTTGATAGGTGCTTTTGATAGTTTTTAATGTACTTTACCAAAGCCTCAGTGTTCATAGATTCAAGGTATGCAATGGAAAAGATGACTATAAATCCCAAGTTTGGTTATTATAGAGTATGTTTTTCTCCAGAGTCTTACTGTTACTTTACCAAATTTTTCATACATGTTACTTGGATGAAATCGTTTTTTCCATAGGACTTTTTTTTTTTTTTTTTTTTTTTTTGTTTGTTTGCTTCACCTATGGTGAAACAGAAAATAGAAATTCTTAGGTAGATATATGTGGACGGGACAGTTGGGGAGTGAAACTGCTGATGTTTTTTAGCCTTATGAATGTACCAAAGGCAAAAGGGAAGACACCCACAAAAGGAAGGGAATAATTCATAACGTAGTTCTAGTTTAGGGTGTTTTTTTTTTGGCACAAAAAATAAGCCAGAAATGTTGAAATTCCTCTCAGTTTGGTCTCATCTTTAAAAATACCCTTATGACTCATTGTTTATTTATTTTTTTAAAATATTTTTTACTATAAAGGAATTTTTTCTTTCTCCTTACCGAAACCTGAGCCACTTGAAACAACAACAGTAAACATTATTTTATTTAACCTTACCAAAAGGACATATGATTAGGTTCTAAAGCTTTTGTTCGGGAGGTTGTGATACATACATTTATATTAAATGAACATTTTATTACTTATCAGGCATATTCAGCTCAGGTGATTTATCCGCATACAAAATCGGTAGTTCCGATATTACTGTCCTCATTTTACAGAGAAGCAAATTGGTGACAAGAGAGGTTTACTAATTTACTTGCCTCAGGTCACACGTCTACGAGTTTCAGCTGCAACACTTGAACACGCGTCTTCCAGATCTCAGTCCTACTTTCTTTCAAATAAAACACAGTTGTCTGAAGCATTTATATCTATGGATAAGACATTTTTCTGCAGGTCTTGATGATTCACTTTGTCCTTCAAGAAAGATGGTGTCAAAATTGGTTGTAGCCTTGTCTTACGTATAGAGATACGTTTACGCAAGAACACTTCTGTGCACACGGAATCTGCCGGGTCATTCTCTTTTACTACGCAGCACTTTCGAAACAAAGCTTCTCTGACTATCAGGCTCCAACTTGTGTTACTTCCCACAGAGGTCCCTTTCTCAAGCTCGCTGGTCATCTGGACTTGCATCTTAATTTGACCGCAAGCCTAATGCCAGAGCATAGTCTGTCTTTTCTCGGGGGTGACTGTGTGTCCTAGTTTATGCCTGGCTGTCTCAAATCATAAGGCATAGAACATTTTCCCACGAAGTCGAGGCCTGGAAGATGATATGACAGCGCTTAACCTATTAAAAGGGACCAAGTTTGCAATTGCTGGTGGCAATTAAGCACAACAGACTCCAGACCAAATAATGTGTGGTTCAGTTTGACAGTTAGATAGGAGACAAGGGTAAGCCAGGGGTAAGAACAGGGAAAGTATTGAGTAAATGTTTCTACATTGAGACAAAAGGGGAGATTGGAAGAGGGAAGCTACAGCCAACGATTGTGTCTTAGGGCTGTACCACGTGAGAAGATTAAAGAGGCACAGATTATAAATTGTCAACAGCAGACTTGACAGGCATTCTCTTGAAAGGAGAAATGTAAGACGGTCTAAGACTGTCTCCTGTTGTCAGGAGACTGTTGAGGGAGGCTTGCTGGTTTGGGAATAATTTCAAGGAATGTTAAGGTAATCCTTTGCAAAGAATCTCATCATCGAGATTCTCTCATGAAGGCCAAGTGCCGTCTGATTATTTCTGATACTTAAAACAACAGGAGGGAACAAAGTATATTTACTCTGAAAAATTAATAAGACACATAATGGTCGTATCTGTTGTACAAGGAGACTTTGGTTTATGTGGACTTCTAATTCGGTGAGACTATCAGGCAATAAGTGAGGGGAGTGAGCTAACTCTTGTTGAAGACCAACTGTGATGCACACATTTTGATAGTGCTTTACGTGCTGTAAGTCTCTTTATGCACTACGTTTTATTCGATGGATCTTTACACTATTTATGCAAAAAAAAAAATGCGATTCAATAAGGGTTAAGTGTCAATATCAAGACTTTTAGGCTCTGCTTCCTCTACTCTTCCCACTTCCCACTATTCCTTGCTGGCATGAAGTGAAATAACCAAAACGCAGAACTACTCATTGGACACATTGTGAAGATTGTCCTTGAGGCATTTTTCCCCCCTTATTTGGGGGTCACTTTCTTCTCTTCAGCCTTCCCCTGAGCCTGGTTTCCCAGGCTACCTGTACTCTCTTGATTCTTCTTGTGTCCGAGAAAAGCCACTTGATGATCTCATGTCCACAGATGTATTTCCTTTCATGGACATCATGAAAAGTGGGATGTAACGGGCTCAGGAAATGAAATTCAAATGGTTGCATTTGAAAGACAGTGAATGAAGTATGGGCGAGAAAGATATTTGAAAGAACAACAAGCAATTCAATCGTTGAGGAGACTGATAGTCTGGGCATGAGGGTAGTGTCGTGAAGCACTTAATGTCGTTTCTCTAGGGCTTTTACAATTGCTGTTCCATGTGTGAATATTTATTGCTTGAAAAATGACTCCAAAGTCAACTCAGTTTAGGAAATTCTTATTTCCTTTCTTAAAAAAAAAATACTATTTAATTCCCACAGTGTGCCAGAGAGTTCTGGGGGCTTGGTATAAGACGTTGACGAACACAAACAGGTTGTGTTTGTGTGGAACTTAAATTACAGTGGGGAGCAGATGGTTAATAAGCAAGTGAACAAATGAATGAAAAATGTAATTGTGTTGGTAATAGGATATAGATGTGTGTACTTGTTCGTAGCACAACTAGGATTTCAGTCACGCTCACATTTAACCACATTATTGACCTTCACCCCTTTCTTTATGTTTTCATTTTATTATTATTATTTTTTTTTTGAGAGGGAGAAAGAACATTCGCGAATGAGTGGGGGAGGGGCAGAGAGAAACAGAATCTTAACAGGCTCCACACCCAGCATGGAGCCCAACGCGGGGCTCAATCTCATGACCCTGAGATCATGACCTGAACCAAATTCAAGACTCAGATGCTTACCTGACTGAGCCACCCAGGGCCCCCCACCTTTCTTTTTGTAAGTAAGCTTTTTCATATGCTTTTGCAAAGGGTAAAGTATTCTTTGCTCAGGTAAAAACAATTTCTTGGGGAATAAAAATATCTTACTGTTTTTATATATAAAGCACAGATATACATGAGGTACATACATGGATAATATATCTGTGGTGTTAAAATTTTAGTGAGGGTAATTAGAATGTCTACAATGGGGCCTTAGGAGGACAGTAATGAAAAATAAAAAGATTGAGAAGCTTCCCCTAACCTACATATCAGAGTGGTTAGGTAAGAACATGAAGTGATTCTAAGATGTTAGTAAAAATAATCCAAGTGCGGAAGATGGCCCATCACCTTTGTGGGTCATACTCAATAAAACTGAGAGACTCTTCCTTTTCTGGAGACTTCCTCAGGAGACTGTTGTATTCTGTGTACTATGTTGTAAATGTAGCATATTGATATTTTTCACTATTGAAGGTGGAAAAAGAATGAAGGCTATCATTCCAAATATTTCTAAATTGAAAACATGTTATTTGAGAGTACTATTGTTATGGAGTGAAAAAGAATTGAGTCCTTCTTTTTTTCTGGCTGAGGTACATTGTTTAAAATCCTTAATAATGGCAACTGTTCTGCAGTTAGGTGTGACAATTTTAATAATAGTCTTAAAAGATGAAGGGGACACCAGACTAAGTAGTGGAAAAACTTGGTTCCAGGATTTGCTAGGTGTGTTGGCTTTTCTTCATCTAGGTTATTAGGCAGATGGATGGTTGTGTGACCATTCTGTTACCGAAGTACTGAAGAAGAGAGGTTACATTGGGAGCAGATAATTGAATGGTTAATACCAGGATCTGGGGTTGTGTTTGTGGAGCATCAGCCTGGCCTGTCTCCAGTGAAGTTCTGCCCCGGAGAAAAACAGATCCTTGTAGGGGTGGATAGGAATTCACTGGTACGGTGATTAGCTCCCCAGTCAGTAGAGACACAGCCTCAAGGGGATGCTGTGGAATGATACAAGTCTGCACACTTGGAAATTCTGTGCCATTGGAAAATGGCGCTCTGCCCTCTTAGCTCAAGACTATTACCCGAAGGAGAGCATCTTATTAATAGTGTTTCTTCTAAGATGTGGATTGGAAACTCTTTACAAATTAAGCTCAAAATACAGCCAAGTTCCATGAATGATTTTGTAAATAGCTTAGCTGTCTTTTTTTTTTTTTTTTAATTTGGCAACCTTTCTTATTTAGATGAAATTTGAGTTTCTCTGCCATCTACAAGGGTTGTTTCCTATTTAAATTCTTGGACGCTTAGAGCATCTGTTGTAAATCTTTCGTCCAAAATCATGAGAAACTCTGGTCCTATAGAAATAGCTCCCCATGAAATGATCAGACGATGTGTCTGCAGTGTGTGTCCTGACTTACTTGCCTGTATGCTTTGATCTGCTCAATGGAAACTCTAATAGGTCATGATTTGTAGCTATTTTGTAGATGAAAGTTCATGTAAGTACATCCTGGATGGGGCCAGAACTTTGGTTACCTTGACATTATCCTGGAGAATTTACTTGTACAATCTCTGCCTTCTACCTTCTGGAACCATCGGGTAACTGGCTTTTGGAGGTCACAAGGAAGACATCAGGTCAAGCACTGAAGGTGACTTCAACAAGTTACGTGAGTATTAAACATGTTCTTCTTAATTTGAACTACTCCTTTGAAATTGTTGAACTACTTGAATCATTTTATACACATATACAATAATACTTAAAATGTTTCAGTAGTTCAATGGTTTTGTCTCTACACGCAAATTTGTGGCTTCAGAATGGAGAGCCTTAACCTATCAACATTTTTGATGGGATTTGCCTTAATCTCTTTTAGCAAATTATCAAAATGTAAGTGTCTGCCTAATCCAAGTCATGAGATTAGTAACTATGAGAGTGTATTTATGTTTTAGGGATGTGCTCTTAGGAAGGGGAGGAAGAGGAATAGCTGGTAAGTCTAGGATGGTTTTAGAGAGATTTTTATGTTTCCTTTTTTTCATGCAACTCTGTGTGTGTGTGTGTGTGCACATGAATACACATATATATGTATATATTACACATGTTTCTGCTTTCTTCTTGTGCCAACTGCTTTTAGCCTTGATTTTCCAATAACCTTTGAGAACGAATTTACATGGTGCTTTATTCCCGATTAGTTAATGATACTTCAAATGTTTGGTTTCATTTTTTTCCAATGTTTATTTTTGAGAGACAGAGAGAGAGAGAGAGAGAGAGAGAGAGCGAGGGCACCAGTGGGGGAAGGGCAGAGAGACAGGGAGACACAGAATCTGAAGAAGGCTCCAGGCTGTGAGCTGTCAGCACAGAGCTCGACGAGGGGCTCGAACCATGAGACCATGACCTGAGCCGAAGTCGGATGCTTAACCTACTGAGCCACCCAGGTGCCCTGTTTGGCTTTCAGTTTTAATGTAAAGATGAACTAGATTTAAAAAATATATTTATATAAAACATATATTTTTATAAGCACATACACATTTATATGTGAGCAGCTCTGTCCACTGCAGGGTGTTAGTGTTGGTGCTGAAGGTGATGCTGATATGATTTGCTCGGGGATAGGGTCGTGAAATCAAGAAAGGTTCTTCCGGGATTCAGCCCCCTCCCACTGGAAACATCCCTAGAGAACATTAAGTTTTGTATCTACAAAGGTATAGTAATTTCCAACCCATAGAGATGCTATTGTAGATAATTCCTTCTCCATTCGTCTCGCAAGGAAAGCAAAATGAATTAGGAAGACTTGCTGACAAAAATAATCCTTTTAAAGCTCTTAATTAGAGACATTCTACTGATGATGCATATGTTCTGGGTACAGATATTCTGAGAAATACGGGGCTATTGATTGCTCGTTAAAAAGGACAACTCAGGGACATCCATAAACGCATTTCTTGTGGTCCAGGATTTTACTGAAGAAATTATTCAGCTCCATAAGACATTCACACACTTAGAAACATGAATCAGCCATAACTTGGATTCAAATACAGGTTCTATCATTTATTAACTGTATAGCCTTACACAAGTTAATTATTCTGCTTTTTCTCAGCCATAAAATTTGTCTAAACAGAGCCAGATGTGAGAATTAAATGAGAAAACATGTATTACGTACTAGCAAAATATGTGGTATGCAGCACATGCTAAATTATTACTATTATTTTGATATTTTGTGTATAGACTATATATCTCTACATCGATATCACAGTGCATATAGGGGAGCCTGGGTGGCTCAGTCAGCTGAGCATCTGACTTCAGCTCAGGTCATGATCTCACGGTTTGTGAGTTCGAGCCCTGCATCTGTCTCTGTGCTGGCAGGTCAGAGCCTGGAGCCTGCTTCGGATTCCGTGTCTCCCTCTCTTTCTGCCCCTCCCCTCCTCATGCTCTGTCTCTCCCTCTCTCTCAAAAATAAATAAACATTAAAAAAATTTACATAGTAAATTTACTTTAGCTTCATCTGGAGACCAATAATATATTTATTGTTTAGGTCATTGATGAAATTCGATGAATGAATGATTAAATGTGAATTAAAGTAATGTATGATTTTTTACCTTATCATTTGGTTAATATAATCAAGATTGATAATATTGAGTGTGAGTAAAACGGTGGGAAAAACTACTCTTTCATACACTGTTGATGAGAATGAAAGATACTTCAGGATTTTGAGAGAACAGTTACAGAAGCAATCGAAATTCAACATATGCATAGTTTTTGATCCGGTGATGGCATTACTAGGAATTTCTCCAACCAGGAAGTATTCAACCAGGAAACATTCAAACCAGAAAGCAAAAATGTCAGTAAAGTGACGTCCAGTGCATCATTGTGTATAGGACAGAATACTAGAAATAGCATAAATGTCAAGCAAAAACAAATTGGTTATATGAATTATAGTACAACCATAAAATAGAATCACATGCAGAAGTTAAAATGCAGGAAAATTCATAACTGTTGACAAATAATGCCCAGTTAAATTAAAATTTCAAGAATATTGTTATATTTTATATACTTTTATCTAGAGCAAAACCCATAAATGTGCACATAGAATATTCCTGCATACAAATGCACATCTGAAAAGAGTGAACTACACTATCGATAAAGGGTCCAGTAGGGCTTATGCTTGGGAGTGGTCCTTTGACTTTCAGCTTTCTATCACTCTACCTCTCCATACGAAATATTTTCCAAAGGCTATATCTTACTTTTGCAATTTATAAAACTTAAACTGAGCATTTAGTAGAAGTATATGGATACTTCTAATAAAATCTAATATCGTTTACTAGAAGCCTGTGTAAACACGTGATCCAAAGGCAGAGGATCTGTTTTAAAATAGTTTTTGGTCAGTATCCTTCTCCTCATTCTAGGAAAAGAAATAGAGATCCTGATCTAAGCCCTTTTTACATTTATAAAATCATTTAATCCTTACAACAACCTTTTGGAATAGGTAACATTACCTTCCCACTTTATAGAAAATGGAACTGAGGCACAGAGAAGTTGTCTGGCCTATTTTATGTACTCAGAAGTGAGAACTGACTGTAGTGTGGAAAATCAGGAATTTTACATAGGTCTTTAAGTTCTTACTCCCTACTCCCAATTGAACTCCAGTTTAGCTAGGCACACCTACTCAAGGTATCTCATAACTCAGTTAGTAGGGGTGTATGTGACTAACTTTTATGAGACATCAAAAATATCACAAGCATTATAATAAATATTTAAGAAACATCTACACTATAATTTAATTTAATATTTTATCCCATTTTAATATTTATAAATGTAAATATCAAAACCTAAACTATAATGCTAGGAACTTATTATGTTTAATACAACTCTGAAAAAAACCCCGTGATTTAAAGACCATGTGTAACTTCTGGTTGATTACATCCCTGGCAGGTCCAGAATGAAATGTAGGTTTTTGTGATGTCAAAGTTCACATATTT
Source organism: Leopardus geoffroyi (assembly GCF_018350155.1). Classification (NCBI taxonomy): domain Eukaryota; kingdom Metazoa; phylum Chordata; class Mammalia; order Carnivora; family Felidae; genus Leopardus; species Leopardus geoffroyi. Next base: position 100,697,736 of record NC_059329.1, read on the forward strand.
TGGCTATGTACGTTATGTTTTTCCTTTCTTCATGCCTTGCTCATGCTGTTCTCTTTCCTGTTGACTTTCTTTATTAAAAACTTAGAAGTTTCTAAATTCTCATGTCAAGGCTTAGGTCACTTAATCTTCTTTGAAATCTATAGATCATACTGATAGTTTCCCTTCTGGAACTTAGATTGTATATGCATCATTTCAGGAGTGCTTGTTCTGTTTCCTTCTTTACAGGTAGGGCACCTCCTCTATCCCTCACAGTTTTGGACATGTTATGGAATGAGAAACATGTACTGTCTAGGTAATCATTAGAGAATTCAAGCAATGCAGTTTTTCACTTCTTTGTATGAATGGTCTTTTAGCCAACATATTTCATAGGAACACTGGAAAAAGAAGGCATTATTACAAAAAGGATCTGAAGGCGGTGGTTCAACACTAAAGTGCAAATCCAAGGTAGGGCTCCACTCTTGGGATTGGGTAATGTGTGTCTAGGAGTAGAAATGAGAAAGCTGAAAGATGGGATATATGAGCTTAGATGCCAGAAGGATAGCCTGGCTCTGGACAATGGCACTCTCTCATTTCTGGAGGCAAGACGGGCACCAGTATTGTTTGGGCATTTTCCTTGGATACTATTTTCCTTGGTTGAATCCAGTTTCATGGATTTAATTAAATTTAATTAAATGACTAGAGTGTACACAGCACAGCATTAGACATTTGTGGAAATAGAATAAATTAGCTATCCTTAAGCATCCACATAGGGAGATAACACTGACATGAAATTTTTAAAAAATTGGCCAGGAATACAGCTGAATTGCCACTGATATGTACCCTAGCTGGACATTGTAGCAAATATCCAGAATGATGGTGGTGAAGGGGGCATTCGGGAAGAAATGAGGCAAGAAGGAAGAATAATAATGGGTTTGTTGATAATAGATGGCATGGGCAGAGGCAGGAGGAAGACAGGAGCTTATAGGAACAGAAAATAGTCGTGAATATTTTGTTAGTGCTGCCCAAACATTCTCATGCCTGGTACTTCCTTCGGTGCTTCAGAAAGCATTGTGAGGCAGGGTATGGAATTCTTAGAGAGGCTGCAGAGATGGTGGTTAGTATCCTGTGCCATGGACTTGGTGACAGACATATGAAAAGTGTACAACTTCTCTAAGCCTTAACCACTGCATCAGAAAACCAGGGTAATATGGGTTCCTGTCTCCTATGGCTTTTGTGGGAATTACAAGAAAAAAATCAGGGGCGCCTGGGTGGCTCAGTCGGTTGGGCGTCTGACTCCGGCTCAGGTCATGATCTCACGGTTCATGAGTTCAAGCCCCGCGTCGGGCTCTGTGCTGACAGCTCAGAGCCTGGAGCCTGCTTCGGATTCTGTGTCTCCCTCTCTCTCTGCCCCTTTAATGGCTAATTACATTGTTTTCTTTTTGCAGGATTGAAGGTTGTCCAGTCCGTGAGTGCCAGGAGTGGGACAGAGAGCTAAGTCTGCTCGCGCTGAACCCACGGCCTCTCCCACCAGACTGGACAGACTGACATGTGTGTTCTGGCAGTAAGCGATGGCTTTGACCACTGTGCGAAGGAGGCATACAAAAAATGAGGTTGATTAGTATGAGGCGAGGCCTTGAGTGTCATACCGAGTGTGTATCAGTGGTCAGAAAAGAACTATAACAAATTTATAGATTTTAAGACAGAAGAGGCATGAGTCTCTATTCTAGTGTATTATGCTTTAAAATATTTTAAGTCCTGAGATGGCTCAAAGGACATCTTACTTGGAAGTGGGAACATTTAAGGCAGGTAGGAGCCAAGCTTCTGTGCTTGAGAGGGACAGAGTCCCTGAACTGGCTCCTTTAAACCCCTAGTATTCCACTTATCTACCACAGCTGCCTCCTTCTCCAGATGAGGAAACGGAGGCCCAGAGTGGTGAGAATGTGACGACACATCTTCAGAGATAAGAGGGATAATTTGGAATGAAACCCGGCTAGCCTGATTCTGAGACTATGTTCCTTCTACACTATTAGGGCTATTATAGGACTTTTAAAGTTCTGAGGTGGAGATTGGGGTTAGCCCATACTGTAGATTGGGGTTAGTCCATATTGCAGCTTGGGGTTAGCCTATCCTGGAGATTGGGGTTAGCCCATACTGTAGATTGGGGTTAGCCCATATTGCAGATTGGGGTTAGGCTGTCCTGGAGATTGGGGTTAGCCCATACTGTAGATTGCAAACAGTGCCTTGGCAACTGTGTACCTTGTTTAGTAAAAGGAATAATATTAGGAATGTGTCTTTGGGGATTTAGAGGAATCTTAGAGAACCTTATTTATATTCCCCACAGGTCTCTAACATATTCCTATCAAGTGGCAGACAGCCTCTGCTTAGGTAGTCATAGCAAAGAGAAGTTTACTACTGGAACAGTGCTTTTATCATATCATTTAGTGGCAGTGACACTTGTATATAGCTGACTGAGGCCACTGTTCACTCCTTCAGTGGCATAGTGTAACGGTTAAGAGCTCGTGTCTCAAAATGAGATTATATGGATTCATAATCCTCACCCATTTTAGATGAGATGCTTACTGACTCCAAACATCAGTTTCCTCATCCTCAAGATGGGATTTATGATAGCCTCCAACTCATGTGATATGAAAAATAATTGCAATAATGCATGTAACAGACTAAGTACCTTGCTGGTACATAGTGAGTAAAAAAAAAATAAATGAATTGTTTCATTGATATTTTGGTTATTTAAAATTCTTTGTTTCGCCTGGGGCACTCCTTCACAAGGAAAAATGGAAGGAATGATTTATACTAGTTCAGGCTCACGTGCAGGGGTGATATCAGCTAAGTTGGATCGGGGTCTTCCTTGGGCAGAGAAAGAGGCACAGTTTTATTTTCTTTAGTCAGCATATCTGGAAAATTATTAGAGTCTTGGAATGTTAGTTACAGTCAATTAGTTGTAATTTCTAGTTTCAGGATTGGATTATATATATAATTAGAACACGTTCTTTATGGTAAAATTGTCATCAAATTTGTTGTTGAATTTTACTGTAGGATTTATTTAGTAAAATGAGCACAGGAAGCATAAATTTATCTCACTGGTTTGTTATGATAGCGAAATTATATCATGAAGCAAATGTCTCTACCATATCGAGAACTTGATAGAGTCTTAAGAGAAGTGACATTGCTTGCCATTGCTATTGATTTTGATCCAGGAAAAGCCGGATTTGAATTTGGTTTCAATGTTTTCTAACGGTGGGAACTTAGTGTCTTATTTTTCTACTCTTTGAAGCCTCCATATCTTATCTCTAAAATGTAGAAAATGTCTCATAGGGTATTCCACGGCCTGAGACATAGTGGTGATTCATTGCATATTCACAATACGTAATAATAATCCAGTTTGAGAAGATAACATGTACATGGAAAGAGTACAGCTTTTAATAAGTGGGGAGTCCTTGGGATATGACCTAGCTGGTAGGCTGTTCAACTTAGATCATTCTAAGTGCTCACTGCATATGTGGAAGAAGCGAAGGAGAATTTATGTGTTCTTGGTTGTTGGGTGTGTCTAGTGATAAATGAGTGTTAGCTTCTGGCTTGAAGTTACCAAAAATCAGAGGCTGAGAGAAGGCTTGTACGTAGGTGGTTTATTCTGGAGGCAGTGAATGGGGAGAGTGAAATAGGGAAGAAAGGCAAGTTAATCCAAGATTGTGGTTAAACTGGTTACCATTTATTCTCTGGCTTCTATTTATGGATGGTCTAGGATTTCTTTCAAGTATGTTAATCTCTTCATATTTCCAGGTAGGAGTATGCACCAGAACGATGAAGTGGGGTTTTCCAAGTATCTCAAGCAACACATATGGGGACAGGAAACAACAGATGTACTGGGAGTGAAGGTGTTGGTGGAGGGATCAGTAGGATGGAGCTCTTGTCAGGCTATACTGTTAGCAGCTGGTTGCTGTGTCAGTGGCTGGAGAAAAAAGTAGGTCAAGAAGGTATAAGACACAGTGAAAAAATTCTCCAGCACACTCAATGATTACTAATTCAAAATAGTATTCTTTTGTCGATTTTCCAGCTCAGTGTGGTGTGCTTATCTCAGCCCAAAGTAAATGGAGAATCCAAACAATGCGACTGAATTCATTCTTTTGGGGATCACAGAGAACCCAGAGCTGCGGAAAATGCTCTCTGCTGTGTTTCTAATCCTGTACGTGTCCACGGTTTTGGGGAACCTACTCATGGTGGTAACCATGATCACAAGTCAGAGCCTGAGATCACCTATGTATTTTTTTCTCACTTCCTTGTCCCTCATGGACGCCACCTACTGTTCTGTCATTGCCCCCAAGACGATCGTGGACTCCTTCTCCGAGAGAACTACCATCTCCTTTGAAGGCTGCATGGCCCAGCTCTTTGCGGAGCATTTCTTTGGTGGTGTGGGGATCATCCTTCTCGTCGTGATGGCCTATGACCGCTACGTGGCCATCTGTAAGCCCCTGCACTACCCGAGCATCATGAACCCTCGGGTGTGCCGCCTGCTGCTGGGAGGCGCCTGCGTGGGGGGGTTTATCCACGCAGCAATACAGCTTCTCTTCATGTATCAAATACCCTTCTGTGGTCCCAACGTCATCGATCACTTCATGTGTGATTTGTTCCCATTGCTGAAACTCGCCTGCATGGACACCCACGCCCTGGGTCTCTTAGTCATCCTCAACAGTGGGGTGATGTGTGTGACCATCTTCCTTATCCTCGTGGCCTCCTACGTGGTCATCCTCTGCTCCCTGAAGTCTTGCAGCTCTGCGGGGCGGCGTAAAGCCCTGTCGACCTGTGGCTCCCACCTCACTGTGGTCGTCTTGTTCTTCGTGCCCTGCATTTTCCTGTACATGCGGCCTGTGGCCACTTACCCCATAGACAAAGCAATGGCTGTGTCCTTTACCATTGTTGCACCCATGTTAAACCCCCTGATCTACACCTTGAGGAATGCAGAGGTGAAAAATGCCATGAGGAAATTGTGGGTCAAGAAGGTATAAGACACTTCTATACAAGAAGGTATAAGAAACAAACAACGCTGGGGTGTCACTAATTTGTATGCAAAGGACAAATCTTTCCTTCAAGGACAATGAGGTTTTGTCCCTCCACCATTCATCCCAATCCATTGGGCACAGGGCAGCCAATGGCATCTTTTAATATGCAAATCACACTAAGACACTACAATCACCCTATTTCCCACCTCTCCAGTACATTTTATACTCCATCACTTTTCTTACTGGATTCTGGCCACTCTTTTTTCTTTTTTTTTTTTTAAACCTGTTTTTTTTTTTTTTTTTTCTTTTTAAACAATTCAAGCCTGATTTTCAATAATTCAAGTCCTGGTTCAGGGCTTTTGTTTGTTCTTATTCTGTTTGTTCTTATTCACTGCTGGACTTCTCTTTTCCAGAGATTTGGCTTGGTGGGCTCCACCTCATTTTTTCCATCTTCGGATGAACGCCCACATCCTTAGATAAGTCTGTCCTGATGATTTTCCCTAGTCATTCTTCCCTCAGTTACCTCTTCATTCCTGGATTCACTTTACATTTCCCGACCTTGCCTCATGTCAAGAAGGAAGAAAAAGCCCATGAAAGCATAATAACTTGCTCTCTAAAAAATTTAGGATGATAATTTTTCTATTTTAATTATAGAATTAAAGAACTGGAAAGGTCATAACGATATCCCTAGCCTTACATATTTGTAATGTGTATGGTAATTTTCCCCGTATCAAAAGCAGGTCCAAAACCTACATCTTCTCTTACAACGGTGAGAGCTGTTCTTACCATTTGTGCTGAAATTATTACCTGTCAGTTAGATTTCACAAATTCCTTCTCATATCTGCCCTATGGGTTCCCCAAATTAATTCACGTTAAATACCTTTGCTCATTAAACATATTTCTTAGGAGCTCAGTGCCTGACTTTTTAAACCCTAACATCTGAAACAAATATTGATCTTACTACTTTTTTATAGGGATTTGCTGTTACTAGTGTAGTTTGTAAATTTCATATGATTATGTAAAATTGAAATATAAAATATGAAAATTCAATATTATTCATGATGCAAAGGCATAGCAAAATAGGGTAAAATGGTGCTTTAATTTGAAAAAGAGTGTATGCCTAAAAAGCCCTTGCAAGCATCACATTTTGGGGGAAACATTAGATGGACTTTCTTCCTGTTTCATTGAGAAAAATTAAGACATCAGAATACTTCCACAAACTTGTGACTATACCTACCAATCTGTCAGCACCTGTTCAATCATATGCTACCTTCTTACTCCACTAAATACATTATCTGTGTTCCTGTCTGAAGGCAACCAGTCTGTGCTCTGGACTTCAACTCCTTATCACTTACATAAAGGCATCTCTTTTTTCATTTCCCTTACGAATGGATCATTTGCATCAGCAAAGAGGCAGTCTGATATCTTTCATTTTTAAAATAAAATATTCCCTTGATCTCATTTCCTTTATCAAGTACTACTCTCTTTCATTGTCTCTTCTTTGTAGCAAAACTTAAGCGATTCTGTAATGCCTGTTTCCCATTTCTCCCTTTCCAATCTTTTTACATCTTTTTCAGGCATACTTCAGGACCTAACACTAAAAATGCTCTTTTCAAGATCACCAGTGACATCTGTGTCACTCATTGAATAGGCTTTCCTCATCTCATCTTATGGACTCCATCACTGAATCCAATCTTCCATGACATATTTTCCCTACTTGACCTCGACCCCCAAATTACTACCTCCAGCTCAAGCTTCTCTCTGGAGGCTGAGATCTGGAAACCCAACCTCCTTCATGGCATTTCCTCTTGAATGACTAATAGATTCTTTTCCCACCTCTAAATCTACTCTGTTCACAATATTCTATATTTCAGCTGGTGGCATAGTTGGTCCCTCTTTCTCATACCCCTGTTTATCAGGAAATTCTGTTGGCTCTATCTTCAATACATACTCCAAATTCACCCACTTGTGATCTCTTTTGGATCTGTTTTCTAGTTCCTAGCCACTTCCATCTTTCACCTGAATATTTGCAATTCTCACCCACTCTTCTCACTTCTTTCTTGTCATTCTCTGCCCTATTGCTCTATTGTCAACACAACACGCAGAAATATCCTTCAACCCAGAAGTCAGATAATAGCCACACCTTTATTTAATACTCTGAAATGACTCTTGATCTCACTCAGGTTAAAAGCTAAAACCTTTTGCAATTACTAACAATCAAGTGGACATAATCTGACTGCCCTCTTATTACTCTCAACTCCTCCCTTATGACTAAACCCTCGCTGACTCCTCTGGTTATTCTGGCATCTCTCTCTTCCTCTTACTGTTCATTTACATTCTTGCTGCAGGGTCTTTATGTAGGCTATTCTCTCTGCCCAAAATACTTTCTCCCAGTCGTCTGAATGACTGACTCACTTTATGCTCCCAGATGGGAAGAACTTCTATTTTTAATTTAATAATAATATTTAAATAATACATAGACCTGGGCAAGCAAGGCTTCTGGTCTTCATTCCACACTTGGAAATGTCTTCTGTGAAGTTTTCTAGGTTCTCTAGTGTCTGGAACTGGGTAGTGCCTTCTGGTGGGGTACTCCAGCCTGGACCTGATTGCATGGGTCTCATCCTTGTTTCCTCCTTTGGGGTGCTCTTTGGCTCTCTGTGCTACACATGGCACCAACCAGATGCCCTAGAAACTCTGGATTCTATACTGTACTGTACTATACTATGTTATGAAGTATCCTAGGTTTTATGCCCAGGACCTTGGTTCCAGGAGGGCATTATGTCAAGCAAGAGGCATTATTCCAACATACAGAGGTTCTGGAGAGAATAAGAAGAGATAGATTCTGGATATGAAGAGGAAGACAGATGTTTACGCATCAGGAAGAATCTTTCTGTGTCTAACTGGACAATAAACAAATCCAAAGTACCTCTTTCTACCCTGAATTCTAGAATTCTGTCAATAATTCACTATATCTAATACTGACCTGTGAATCTTGTAATATACTTTTGAATCAAATTATTATTATTATTATTTTTGTTATTATTACAGTAAAACCTTGGACTCCGAGTAACTTGTTTTACCAGTGTTCCACAAGATGAGCAAACATTTTTAGGAAATTTTAATCTGATAAACGAACGATATCTTGCAATATGAGTAGTACGTGACACCAAATATCACATGGCCACAACTGAGCCAACGGTTCTTGAAATTCACTTTGATATACAACAAGTGCTTTGGATCATAAACGTGTTTCTGGAATGAATTATGCTCACAAATCAAGGTTTTACTCTATTATTATTATTATTTCATAAGAGTATTTACCTAGGCAGGGGTCCTGTAAAAAAAATATTTGGCTGCTCTGCGCACCCTAGATGAGACCCTGATTTTAGAGACACCAATTTCTGTGATGAATTAATAACACTCCTGCGAAAGAATGAGAAAGTGCATCCTTGTGGAAATTGATAAACTAACATTAAAATTTGTGTGTATGTGTAGCTATGTTTGAACAGCCTTGGTAATAAAAACAACGTGAGACAAGTAGAGACGGGACTGGATCTTCTACATATCAGAATATACCATAAAGCTCTGCTGTGTAAATATTTTGCTAAAGGCCATTTAATAGGGAATTCTAAAGAACAGAAGAAATGGTCCAGTGGTTAAGCCATCTATCTTTGGAAACTTGGTATAATTTTTGTAATTTAATAAATGATAAAGGTGGAATTTTAAATCGGTGGGTAAGATTGGTCTATTGGATCAATTCTGAAGGGGCAAATTTCTATTTTCTCTCCCTCTTACCTTGTATCTCCCCCCCCCCCCATTTCATACATCTCTTTGTACCTGTCTCTATCTCTCTCCTCTGTCTTTTTTGATTTGTACAGTTTCTTTTTTAATTCACAAATTAAATATTTGCACAAATAACATGCTTATTATATTATCTGTCCCTTTCGATCTTCCCACTATTATTTCAGTGTTATCCCACTCACTTTCTCTAATAGAATCAAATAATAAGGATTAAGCAAAGCGAGGTATGGAATAAAGTAGAAGATGCCAAGTGTGGTTCAAAGAAGGAACCAGGATTCCAGGATTTAATTGCTGGAGTTCTGCTGTTGAGTCATGTATTTAAAAGATCGTCTCCTCCAGGAGTGTGTTCCTGGTCAGATGGTCCTTCTGGTCGGGAAAAGTCTCTAAAATGTCAGTTAAAAGAAAATAGCACGTGCCCGTTAATACCACAGGTGAAGGTGCTTCTGCACGTTCACTTTTCTGGCAAATCACTTCAATTCTGCTTCTTTTTGTCAGATGTGAATCGACATAAAATTCGGTAGGATACAAAAGTGTCTAGAACAACAGACTCCTTGGTATGGACCCTCTCTGAAGAGATCTCATGAGCTAAGTCCAAGTTTCCCTCAAGCTTCAATCCCAGTACTACATACTCTGAAGGATTAAAGTAAGCAGACCTGTCATTCCTTCTTTTAAAAAACTATTTATTTTGACAGAGACAGAGAAAAAGAGACAGAGAGAGGAAGTGCAAACAAGTTGGATCCCAACTGTGCTGACACCAGAGAGCCTGATGGGGGGTTCAAACCCATGAACCATGAGATCATGACCTGAGCCAAAGTCAACACTTAACCAGCTTAGCCACCCAGGCGCCCCCTGTCATTACTTCTTTTAAAAAAAGTAGAAAGAGAAACATTCCTTTAATCTCTAAAAATTGTTTTTAGTTTTAAAGTCATAACATATATCGCTTAGGTATTCAGACATAAAAAAAGAAGATTTTTGATGAATCCACACAGCTTTGCACATTATTCATAAAATGTGTTATTCCTGAAAAAGCATTTGTTATCTAATCCTAATCCCAACACATTACAGATCCTTATGAATTGATGTGCTTCATCCCAGAACTCAGCTCTTGTATTTAGTAAATACACAGGCATTTTGCTTGAATCCTGCACAGAGATATTATGTTCCATCCCAATATACATAGTTTTCTATTCCTGAATATGAAGGGAAATCAAAGCATCTTCAAATGGGAACCCAGGAGAAGTTTAAAAAAAAAAAACAACTATAATTGGTTAGGGACATAAAGGTTTTGCAAGTACCTGCATAAATCAAATCACAGGTAACTGTGTCTTGAAAAATCATACTGATGGGAAATTTCCAAACCCTGAGGAAAACTAAGAAGCAATCCTACAGGTTCATAGCCGCTCAGGGAAACTTCTTTAAATCCTAGCTGGAAGTCAAGGAGGAAACTTTTGCTTCTTTATTTTATTTTTTTCCCTGAGGCCATGTTGAAGACTGCTTGAGAAGCAGTGGGGCACATTCTCTACCTCGTCAGCCAGAGACACTCTTCTTCTGTCTCCTAGATGTAGAAATAAGACTTGGAAACATGCTTCACATTTTGGCCAGCCATTGAATGGACTTTTCTCCATAGAGTATAGGTGATTGCCATCACCAGAATTTTCAAGAAACTGATAAATGGTGAGATTTCTGATTCACATGTTTGCATTTTCAGAGAGAATTTTACTCTTTTTACTGCAGCAGTAAATAATAATCTGGATCAAAAATACAGTGGGTTTAGGAATTAAGGGGGAATAGTTAATCATGGAGTTTTAATCTATTCTTTTAATATGTAATAACCATGTATATTTAAAATTTACATGCAAATGTGATTGATATGCACATATAAGTACATAAAAACATATCTTAAGTTTACTGTTTGTAATATAATTATAAAAATCTACCTATAATGACAACCTTACTAATAATTCCTGATATAGTTTTAAATATATATTTCAAAATTGAAACAAGCATTTCTATTATGTTCAGAAAGATTGATGCTAGATTAGTTTTGTTGCAGAATGAATGGGAAGGAAATAGTGGACAATGGGGTTAGTGGGGCGGCACATTCCCAAGGTCACAGCCCCAGGAAATAGTCCACAGCCCAGTTCATGGCCATGAGAGTCCCTGAGCAATCTCTGGTGTACGTCCAACACATTACAAAGTGTGGCCATCAAGAAAGGATAGACCTTGGAATCTTTGGGAGAGTTTGGGCCCATGATATGGATATTTATGAAAAGTTTACAATAGTTAAAAATTTTTAGTTTAAGAATCTATGTCATGTTACCATGTTAGTGCCACCTATGCAAATTAATACTACTGGATAGTTAATAAAACTATCCTCATACCCTGTCTCCTTTCTCTGAACGGTTAAGGTGATGGAAAATATGGTGATATGGATTTTAAACTTGATTTTTAATTTTAAATTTTATATATTTATGTCTAGATACATATTGAAAATAAAAGTCTATTGTTTTTGAATGATCACTTCTTGATTTTAAAATTTTATTTTATTAAAACATCTGTACAAATGGGCAGAGTTATTGTACTACTTTTGTTTTTCTCATTTCACATTGATTAGCATTTTATTGACAGCATCCTGCGCTATTTGTAGTAGTTTGATTTACAGAAGCATTTTCCTATTATTGACCATGTTGGATATTTCTAATTTTTCACTATTATAAATGACACATAAATGACTATTATAAATGACATGACATCGTCTTCCATTATAAAAGTTACACCACCTTAATTTAAGCAAAAACCAAATGAGCAAAGGGGAAGAGAGAGAGAGAGAGAGAGAGAGAGAGAGAGAGAGAGAGAGACAAACCAAGAAACAGACTCTTAATTATAAAGAACAAAGTGATGGTTACCAGCGGGGAGGTGGGTGGGGGGATGGGTGGAACAGGTAAAGGGGATTAAGGAGGGCACTTGTGATGAGCATAGGGCGATATAGGGAGTGTTGAATCACTATACTGAACATCTGAAACTAATATAGCACTGTATGTTAACTAACTAGAATTTAAATAAAACCTAAAAAAAAAAACCAAACAAACCCAAACCCAAAATACCTTAGCTAAAATAAAGATTCAGAGGTATTTCAAGCAAAAGAAACTACAGGAAATCATATGTTTTAACTCCTACCCTTCCTGCAGGTAAATTTATTATTTCTATATTAAAAATGAGCCAAAAAGTAAAGTATTCAGTCTACCGACTTTTGCGCAGTATTCAATAATGCTACCGTGTTCTGATAGCTCATTATCTTATAGTATCTTGATACATACTTGATACTTGAGCATTCAGTCTGGAGTATTCACAATGTATCAGATAGTATAAATAAAATATCAGTTCTTGGGGGAACCCTAGTAGAGCTGGTTGAATAATATGTCCCACACGATATGTCTATGTCCCACACGACATGTCTACCAGAACATGTGAATGTGACCCTATTTGGCGGGGGTGGGGGAGGGTCTTTACAGAGGTACTTGAGTTAAGGATCTCATGATGAGATTTATCCAGATGGGCCCTAAATCCAATGGCAAGTATCCCTGTGAGACAGAAAAGGAGAAGACAGAGATACCGAAGTCCCAGACCAAGATGCAGAGGAGAAGGCTATGTGAAGAGACAGAGGATAAAGTCACGCGAAGTCTAAGGCAGAGACTGAAGCTGTGCGCCTATAAACAAAGAATACTTGGAGATGGAAGAGGCAAGAATGGATTCTCTCCTAGAGCTTGTGGAGGAAATGCCCTGGTAACACCTTGAATTTTTACTTCTAGCTTCCAGAACGATGAGAAAATACATTTCTGTTGTTTGAAACAGAAAAAGTGACACCACCTTATTTCACTTCTAGAATAATTTTTTGTTTAGGGTGGGAGTCACTACTATAAGGAATAAAAACACGTTTATGATTCTGGAAATATTTACAAAAACATTTTCCAAATGATTCCATGAATGAGAGTTTCCCTGTGATTTTAGAATATAATTTTAAAAACCAACACCTTAAAGACACATTTTATCTCATGATAGCATAAGTTTTCAGCTTGCTTTGTGGGTGTAAACACTGCTTAAATATCACTCTGATATCAATATTTCACATCTTCCTTTTGGATCATACATTGCAAAACATATGCATAATGACTATGTCATTTGACTCTTGTGAGCCAGCAGCTTGAACAAGCATTACTAAATCTATTTTATGGGAGAGGATGCTGAGACTTAGTGGTTTTATTCAGTGACACATGGGTGTTCAGCAATGAAGCTGTAATTGCTAGTTCTTTGACAGCAGAAACTGAATAGTTATTTATATTATTAAAAAATTTTGGGGGTCCCCTGGGTGGCTCAGTCAGTTAAGCATCCGACTTCTGCTCAGGTCATGATCTCACGGTTTGTGAGCTTGAGCCCCGGGTCGGGCTCTGTGCTGACAGCTCAGTGCCTGGAGCCTGCTTCAGATTCTGTGTCTCCTGCTCTTTCTGCCCCTCCCCTGCTCACACTCTGTCTCTCTCTCCTTCAAAAATAAATAAACATTACAAAAAAAAAAAAAAAAACACTGTCATCTCTCTTCTGTCAGTAGCTCTGGGGCTTGTTCTTACCATTTATTGTAATTTTTCTCCTATGATCCTAACTACATAAATGTTTTTATGTGTCTCACCTTTTCTGATTCTCACAAGAATCCTACCAATAGGCATTTTTATATATACCCAGTTACAGAAGTAAAATCAGAGTCTCTGAGAATTTCAAGTGATTTTTTTCCATCACACGATATAACTAAGTAGAACAGCCTGGTCTGTATGAATCTGGAGCTGATGTGCTTCCTCATTTCTTTGCTACTTTGACTCTAGGATAAGCTGATCACTGCTGGATCATGCATTGATATTCTTTACTTTTTAATAAATGGTTGTTGACTGATCCAATGACCTTCTAGTGCTTGATATTCTTGTTTTCTTAGTGACAGCTTGTAGCCAAATATCAACTTCGCAGTCCAGGCACTATTTAGGAATGTCTAGTATGCTGGAAAAATAATGGAAATAGTTATCTTAAAGTAAGAGACAACAGATATTCGTATACATGGTTGTACATTGGTTAGTGTTATTAACATTGTAAACTGTTTTGATTAGCTCTAAGGGGCGTTCATAAAAATCAGCTTATTTTTAATTTGCCCAATAAGACCCATTATTCTTTTATTCACCTGTTTAATAAACATAGATTATGTGTATATGTACATACATATACGTAAGGATGGATAAATTTCTGCTATATGTGCAGGTGAGGACATAATCATTCTTCAAAGCTGTGTCTTGCTATCGAAAATGAAGTCAAAAGTTGGAGGAATCATCTGGATGGCTTATGGAAAAGATTTCTGTGGGTAAAGTGCTTGGGTTTTTAAATGAGAGAGTAGTAATTATGATTGGTAAGGACTGCTTAATCTAAGTGACATTTTTCCTTTTTCCAGTTTGACCCACATCATAATCCTGTGAGATGAGCAGGCAGGTTACGTATGAATATCCCTACTTTACCATAAAGTCATATTCATTAGCAACAGATATACTTTGGCAAGTTGTGCTTAATCAGATTGGACCACTTTGTATGATTAATTAGCAAGTAATTAATAAAGCCCTAAGATTCTGGCAATATTCACCGTGCTGCTACTGTTCCTTACTTATGTGATTGTTATCAATTTGTACCTGCAAGTAATTGGGTCATTACCTTCTGATTCTACACTCATCTGTTCTGTGTCCTTCATCAAAGGGCCTCATTCAAACATGAATAAGGAAATCAGAAGGTTAAAACCTGTACAGGTGGATGAACGTTTGAAAGGCCACCCTGCTCTGTGTTCTTGCTAGAAAAAGAAAGTTCTTACTCCTTTCTGTTGATGCAGTGGATGGAGTTGGGGGTTAGTGCCAGAGTTTCTTTGTTAAAATCCCAGACCTAGCATCTGTTATTTGCTAACCTTATCTTTGTAAGCATGAGCTTCCCATCAGTAAAATAGGGATAAGACCTAACATGGACTGTTTCTTGGGCAGTAGGCCCTGAACAATTGTTTTTCTTGTATTATTTAACTTAGTCATCATGGCAAGATTCTGAAATAGGTACTTTAAAAAAAAACAAAAAAACGTTCTTATTTTAAAATGATGAATAAAAAAACACCCCAACTTAACACATGCATACTTGTGCTGTGTTCACATGGAGCTTTCTCATGTATCTTTCTCTTTTGCAAGGAATGAATGAACTCATCTTAAAGGCCAAGTTCATTTCAGATGTTTAAAGAAATATTTGGGGAGTAGCCATGATTTGCAAGGACCTCTTAACCTGGATGTTATTTCTTCTATTTGCAGATCAGGCAGACTCCTATCAGGGATGGCACACAAGTCCCCTCGGCTCCCATTCCATCTCATGGTGGACATGATGACCACATTGTCACGGTCCTTTCCTCAGAACCTGGATGTGCTTCAGAGCCCTTGCCAACAGTTCACTCCTGGAAGCCATTGCTAAGGGCCCCAGGTTGGCAGTTGAGGTAAAATATTTCTCTACATGTGGATACCTCCATTCTTACCCCTTTTTGGAACTCTGGCTATTTTAAAGTATTTTTTTTTTTTTAAAAATTTTTTTTTCAACGTTTATTTATTTTTGGGACAGAGAGAGACAGAGTATGAACGGGGGAGGGGCAGAGAGAGAGGGAGACACAGAATCGGAAACAGGCTCCAGGCTCTGAGCCATCAGCCCAGAGCCTGACGCGGGGCTCGAACTCACGGACGGCGAGATCGTGACCTGGCTGAAGTCGGACGCTTAACCGACTGCGCCACCCAGGCGCCCCAATTAAAGTATTTAATACTACCTTTCTCCTCCCCAATTCTGCCTGACCACTCACTACCACCTTCAACAAACTTTGACTTTTGTGTGAGTCACGGTGACGCCAGAAACATAGAAGATACTTTTTCGTGTGGATGCACCAACTTCTTACTGACTGTTGCATTACTGTCCGCTGGTCTGAGACAAATTTTTCTTTCTCATAATTGCAGATTGCACATGCTCCTTCTGGCGGCTTTTAGCTTTTCCTTGGAAATCATGCGAAACCAAAGCTTTGTAACTGAGTTCGTCCTCCTGGGGCTTTCGCAGAATCCCAGTGTTCAGAAAATAGTATTTGTTGTATTCTTGTTCAGCTACATTGCAACTGTCGGGGGCAACTTGCTAATTGTGGTGACCGTCAGCAGCAGCCCAGCACTCCTGGGCTCCCCCATGTACTTCTTCTTGGCTTTCCTGTCCTTTCTTGATGCTTGTTTCTCCACTGTCATTGCCCCAAAGATGATTGTGGACTCCCTCTATGAGAGGAAAACCATCTCCTTTGGAGGTTGCATGACCCAGCTCTTTGCTGAACACTTCTTTGCTGGGGTGGAAGTGATTGTCCTCACAGCCATGGCCTACGACCGCTATGTGGCCATCTGCAAGCCCCTACGCTACACAACCATTATGAACTGGAGGCTCTGTACCATTCTGATGGGTGTAGCCTGGACAGGGGGTTTTCTGCATTCCATGATACAAATTCTCTTTACTTTCCAGCTTCCCTTCTGTGGCCCCAATGTCATTGATCACTTCATGTGTGATTTGTACCCATTATTGGAGCTTGCCTGCACTGACACTCACATCTTTGGCCTTTTGGTGGTCGCCAATAGTGGGTCTATCTGCATTATAATCTTCTCTCTGTTACTCGTCTCCTATGTTGTCATCTTGCTCTCTCTGAGAACCCATAGTCCTGAAGGGCAACGTAAAGCCCTCTCCACGTGCGGATCTCACATTGCTATTGTGGTCTTGTTCTTTGTCCCTTGCATATTTGTGTATGCACGACCTCCATCTGCTTTCTCTTTTGACAAAATGGTGGCTATATTTTACACCATCCTAACTCCCTTGCTCAATCCTTTGATTTACACTTTCAGGAACAAGGAAATGAAAAATGCCATAAAGAAAATGTGGAACAGAATAATGGTGGTTTGTAGTGACAAATAAAACATTGAAGTTTACAGAATATTGTAAGGAGTAAAAGAGTCAAATTTTCTAGACTAAGCCTTTGTGTGTTTGGGTCTGTTTGAGTTCAGCAAATATCTGTTGAATAAGTGAATAAATGAGATATCTTCCCATATTCACATTTAAATATATCTTTAACATTAACACACTAAAGTGTCAAATTTGGCAAAGGAGTGTGGTTATTGCTGATATGAGCTCTTAGCTCTTAATTCTTAATTCTTGACATACATAGAGCATTTAAAATAAATTCTACATGCTAGCAAATTTCCCCATGTTTAAAATCCAAATATAATATCTCAAAATTCAAACAGAAAATAAAGCCATTATTCTCTATCCACTTCCTCATTTTCATTCTCTATCCCTTCTTCCGTTCCCTGCAACAATAAGTCTTGCTCTCAGTGATCTGACTTTTATTCACAAAATATTTATGATCCCAATAAAGTCATCTATTGCCTCAAATTTGCATTTTATTAGTTGGGTTTATCTAGCCAGAGTTTCTGAATTGTCCACTGGAAACCTTACCTTAGTAGGATACAAATTTCAATGAGCAGAGTTTAAATAATCCTAAGATGAAGCCAGAGGTGGCTCAAACTAGTAACCTCAGCTAGCATTTGTTCTGTTTCCACAGTTTCCATGATGGAGTGAGCATAGCCAAGTGCATTCAGCAAACCCTGCCATTGTTTTGACAGGACCTGGAATCCAGATCTCATTTAGTCCTTTGGTCTATAAGGAATTTAATGAGTGCTAAGGGTCAGTTCACTTAGAGATCGAAGAAACTTCAAGAGATCATTGACTCGGCTTCTTGGCTTTGACCGCTTCAAAGGTCTCCTTGGAAACGCCCTCTGCAAAAATTTCCCACCAGCACTGGAGAGCTTAATCCTCCTTCAAATGTAAGGAGTTAAAATGGGGCTTTTTGATTGGGAGGTTTAATGCAGGGGCTCTTTCATTGCTTGCTCTTGTTTCCCAGCCTAAGAAATCTTATGACATTACTGTGCACATCATATGAAAATAAAAGAAGTTTAGACTCCTACTTAAGAGATGTGGATTCTAGGCTCATTTCTGTTGCTTCTGTAACCTGTTGCTTCTGTTGTTCTGTAACCTTCATGAGTTATTTCACTTCTCTGGTGCTCAGTTCATGTTTAAGCAAGAGTAATAAAAACATATGAATATTTCTCCTGTGCTTCTGCGAGCCAGGGACTCATTGTTTTCCTATGTTATATATTTTAAGATTTGCAGAAACTTTTTTTTAAAGGTAGGTCTTCATATTACCGTTTAATTTATGGGGCAGCAGAGGCTCTAAGACTTTAAGTGACAGACCAAAAACCTTCCTCAGGATTCTTCTAGTCCTTTTCTAATACAACAGGCTAGGCATTGGGGTGTGATTTTCTCTCAGACGTTTCTGTGAGACACCAGGCCTTGCTGGTTGCCACTAGACCTTTCAGCAAAAGTTCAAAGCATTGTGGAATCTTTTGTAGTGTTCTCCTACCTCTCTTTCTGTCACCACCCTCTGTCATTCCCCTGTCGCCTGAATGGATCACTTCATCCTCACTGAAGGTGCCTAGTGGACAGTGACGTGCCTGGCAGGCGATTCTAGAGCAGAGTGCTGGGTTGCAACATGATTTGCTTTGTGAAAAGTATTGTTTTAATGTAATTTATCCCATCTTTAACAGCTTGTAACCATTCACAAGCAACTTTCTGTACATAAGTGGAAGGGCATGAATCTTTAAAAACAAAAAGAAAATACAGAAGACCTATATTCAAAAATTCTTATTCTCATCTCATTCTCTGCATTGACTAAAAAATATAGGTAAGATTAAGAACAGGGGAGAACTGAACATTAATGTTAAAAATAAATAAATAATGATTACCAGTTGACTTTTCCTAAGAGAACATTGGAAATTAAAGAGGTTGAGAAACTTGCTTAAAATCACATAGCAGATAGTGGTGGGGCCAGGGCTCACGTCTGTCTATCTGACATGTATCTATCTGAGCCTTTAAATGACATCAATGACTTTCATGCTTCTGGAAGAGATGAGCTTAAGCAAATCCTATGGAGAAGTGAACAGACTTTCCTAACCTGCAATCATAGTGAGTTGAAGCTAACTAATTGGCCCCAAAGCATACATTTGCCCTTGGACTATCTGAATGAGGTAGCTCATTGGACATCCTTTGGGACTGGGTTAGGAGTAATGGTTTTCCTGGAAGTCTTGAGGCTGAAAGCCTGTCTTAGGCATTTGCAGACTTATGTGGGAATTGTCGTAAATACCTAATAGCATAAGAAGAAAATGCTTACCTCATTTGTATTCTCCAAAAGAAACTCTGGGAAGAGAGGCTGCTTCAGAGGCATTTCTCTCTCAGAATGCAGGAATAAGTTCCTCCATAAAATTTTGAAGGGCTGAATTAAGAAACTTTTCTTTTTCACCACCCCCTCCCTTCCTCCAATATAGACCTTTTTGTTTTTGTCGTAGTACTTCCGGGGAGGAGCTGTGTCATGTGTGGCCACATGCAGAGTCCCCTTCCTCCATAAACTCTCTCTACCCCATCACCTCTTGTGATAAAAAAAAAACAAGGATAAGTGTCAATGAAGTATGGTTTGCATGTGATATTCAGGCTTCATATGATTCACTTTCTAAGCAAATTGAAGTTGAAGATATAAGAAAATATACTACATTGGAAGTCATCTATTTCCTCTTAAGCAAAGGGGTAAGTTTTCCAGTCTGTCTGAGATGTTTTCTTCATGTTGTGTCTTCAAGACTGATCTGATATCAATACTCAGCGTGTCTTCTAACAAATGATGAAGTTCCTGGACAGTATTTCCACCCATGAAGGGTTGAGGTTGTCCAGTGTTCCTAAGACTTTGCTGGCCTCAGCACAGAGTTATACTGACTTTCAGATAATCTCTGCTTAATGTAGGGGGTGAAGAACGATAAACTGCATCACTGCATCGAGGCCAACTTGGCTGAAGTTTCTACTTTGCGGGCCTCTGATTTGAAAAGTTTTAGGTCAGTGGTGATGTTTCTGGAATGGAGTATAAGAAAAGAGTGTCCCTTCTCTACACTTGGGGTTTCAAGAACCTTGTTAACTCTTGCTCATGACCCAAAACTGCACTCTCTGTCTTTTTTGGGGGGGCAAGTGATAGTGTGGTGGGTCAGGAAGAAAGAAGCTAAACTCTCTGATGAAAACTTGGGTGAAATGACCCTCTCCAACATTTTTTTGCTCACCTCTCCTCTATACGTCTTTTGACTTCTCTTGTCTATACGTCTTGTTTCTTCTCTCTCTGATGTCTGCTCATTGTCACTCTCCTCTCTCCTGTTCTGACTCTTTTCTGTCTTTGCCCTTCACTATTATTCATTTGGATATCTAATTTTCCTTTTGCCATGAAGTTTACAGAACCTGATTTTGGAGTTGGGTGCAGGAATTAAGGTATCAGTTGGCATCCTTCCCTGATGGCTCAGGATTTATCTTCTCTTGGATGCAATCTACATGGTGATAGGGATTTGATACTTTATATGACCTGGAGGGTGAATGATAGAGAGACTTCCTATCTAGTAGCCTCCCACTCAAGTTCTAGCCTGGTTGTACTCAGTGAAGCTTTCTGTATCATAGCTGAAACTTTGCACATAGAGTTTTTTTGTACTCTGTGGGCAAGTGGCCACATCTACATTGTAGGAAAATGTGCAGGTCAAACAAAATAACAAAAGTGGAATATCATATGAATGGTAAGATTATAGAACACGAATAATGTATAATCTAAGATTGCCTTGTTCAGTTGTATATAAATATAAATATATATGCATTTAAAATATATTTCTTATTTAATTTTTTTAATGTTTATTTATTTTTGAGAGAGAGAGAGAGAGAGAGAGAGAGAGAGAGAATGACCAGGGGAGGGGCAGAGAGAGAGAGGGAGTCACAGTGTCCAAATAGGATCCGGGCTCTGAGCTGTCAGCACAGAGCCCGATGTGGGGCTTGAACTCATGAACTGTGAGGTGACGACCTGAACCTAAGTCTGATGCTCAACCAACTGAGCTACCCATCCATCCCTATAAATATATATATTTAATAAAGCACATAGTAATATAGGATCTAGGGATAGAGGTTTATTTATCTGGGAAAACCAAAGGAAGACTTTTCTTACCAATATAATTTGAAACTGGCTAAAATTTCAACAGATAAAAGTAAAAGTTAAGAATTAGAAAGAGAAAATACTGTGCTCCATTACTGTGATATCCTCCCAGATCAGAGAAAAAGTACAGTCCAGGAGTGTTGGAAATGACTGAATTCCATGATAGAACTCTAAGTGGTGGTGTTGATCTCACATAATGCATACATCTTGTCAAGTGCTACTTTCTTGTCTTTATGTCCCCAAATTTTCTTTTTGTTTATTTAAAATAAAACAAATAGAACTACATCACCTGGCTTTCACAGTTGTCCATTATCTGCTCCCAAACTTCTTTGTTACAACCTTTTGATTTAACAAGAGTATAGTTTCTATGGAGATAGTCTCTATGTTGACCTGAAGCAATGCATGTTTCTCCCTTTATGATATTTTACTGACTCTTCTCACATAACTTCTCTTTTCTTCTCAGCCAAGGGCCCTTTTGGGTTTTTTAATCCCTTTTTAGGAATCTAATGTTTCAAAACAAAGTAATAATTAATTTATTTACTTTTTTTATAGCTCTCAAGAGATAATTAGACCTGCCAATCAGAGTTTGTAGTTATAACATCTCTGGTTTAACATAATGCACTAATATTATTTTAGATGGATGGAAAATAAACTTGAAGTTTTTTAGATGCATAACTTTACTAGGGGTAAACGGACAATTTGAGTGAGTAATTTTGAGCTATATATTTTACTTAAGGAAAGCCAGTATAAACTTATGGAATACTTGAGTTTCAGAGAACCGTATTGGGAACCAGTTTAACATATTTAAAGCAATTACTTCACATCTTTCTCATTTTTGAAACTTCACTGACCAATCAATTTAGAATCTAAGGATCTTTGTACTTTTGGAATCAAAAGTACAAATGCATTCAGCAATATCGCATAGAATTGTATATAATTCTTATGTAGTTAATTATCTTACCTAGAAGTGTGTTATCCCTCCAACTTTGTTGTAAAGAGGTTGAGGACATATTTCTATGCCCTATTACATAGATTGAAGATATGAGTATGTGCTTAGTACATATTGGTGACTGGTTTGATGTTGTTATTAATTCATCAAAGGACTGGTGATTTATCAGAAAGAAAGAGGATCTCAAAACTCATATTAAATTTTAGATCACTTCACATCAATATTGAAAGGTACAGAAATATTGTAAGACAGAATAAAGACAAATTGTAGTAATTTCCTAAGCTGAAGTAATAGGTAAAATTATGGCCACCATGAACCCGAATTTGGGGAAATAATTTCTTCTTACAGCATAATCTAACCAAGATACCAAAGAGGTAAGGAATAATTGGTACAAACCAGTGTCCAAATCAAGAAATACGTTTTTTTCAAGAAAGAGTCTCCAAGTGTATATGTTTTAAAATCATACAAGGATATTATTTTTCAGTAATTGAGCTGCATATACGTTACATGTACATATATACCATACACATATGTACGTATTTAATAAACTATTAGTATCTCTAATTGCAAATGAAGAAAAAGCTTCCAGACATTAAAGTGACCTGATCAAGACCATACAGCAAAGTCATTAGTTCTCAGAATTTGGCAGAGATCATGATCACTTGAGAGATTTTTTTTCCCTCTCAAAATTTCAGTCCACATTGGAAGACCTTCAGTTAATGCTCATGGTGAAAGCGTGGACATCAGCATTAAAAAACAAAAAGTTTCCCAAGTGATGACAATACATAAAAAACTGAGAACCGTTGATTTATTTGTTGATGGAATTAGAACCACAAGAGTGCAATTCTGAATCAAGTCCACTGCTGTTGCTAAGTCACCATTTCCCCAACTTTCTCTGCAGATGAACAATTTCTCAGCTGTGTTTTTCTACGTTCACTGTGACCATGGAGTCGAATAGCAGTGTGAATGAGTTTGTTCTGTTTGGGTTAACACAGAATGTTGTAAAGGGAAAAGTAGTGTTTGTGGTCTTCTTGTTTCTATACCTCACAACCCTTTTGGCAAATTTACTTATTGTGATGACCATAAGATACAGCCGGACACTTGGGAGCCCCATGTACTTCTTCCTTTTCTACTTATCCTTTGCTGATGCCTGCTTCTCAACAACCACTGCTCCCAGGTTAATAGTAGATTCTGTATCTGAGAAGAAAGTCATCTCCTACAACGAGTGCATGACCCAGGTTTTTGCAGTTCACTTCTTTGGGTGCATGGAGATCTTGGTGCTTATCCTCATGTCCTTTGATCGCTATGTGGCCATTTGTAAGCCCCTGCGATACACTATCATCATGAGCCAGCATGTCTGTGGTACAGTGGTGAGTCTAGCCTGGGTGGTGTCTTGTATCCATTCTTCTGCACAGATTTTCTTGGCTTTGAAACTACCCTTCTGTGGACCCAATGTTATTGATCATTATTTCTGTGATATGCCACCTTTGTTGAAACTCGCATGCATGGACACCTATGTAATCAATTTACTCATAGTTTTTAACAGTGGGGCTATCTGCATGGTGAGTTTCGTCGTCCTGCTTCTCTCTTATATTTTCATCTTACATTCTCTGAATAACCAGAGTGCAGAAGGAAGAAAGAAAGCCCTCTCTACATGCACATCCCACATCATCGTTGTCATCTTATTCTTTGTTCCATGTATATTCACATATACTCGCCCTGTAACTACATTTCCTGTGGATAAGATGGTGGCTGTGTTTTACACTATTGGGACACCCTTGCTCAACCCTCTGATTTATACTCTGAGAAATGCAGAAGTGAAGAATGCAATGAGGAAGTTATGGGGCGGCAAACTCTGACTTGAGGTGGGAGAAAGCAGAGGACTCCAATTGCTAATTCTGTAACAACGCAAATAAAATTGGATTACTAGAAAAGAGAAGATGTTTTCATCCTGACGTGGACAATTGAATTCTCTCCCAGTAGAACTTTTGGAGACATAGGCAGAATGACCACAGAGCACCGACCCGAATTATTTTGAGCCAATATCACAGAGTGCCAAAACATCTAGTACAGTGGTATTTATGGGAAGATAAGACCACTCTTCCCTTCTGCTGTCTGCACTGCAGCTTGTAGCCAGATTCTGTTGTATCTATAGCTTTAGCTCCCTCCTTCGTATATTATTCTGGTGTGTTTCTCTTTTCCATGTTTCTGACCTGTGTTGAAAAATTGGCCTCTAATTTTGACTGACCTATTTGGTTGGCAAATCGATTCTGACACTATCATATCTGGATGTCTTTTCTGGCTCAACAGTGAATATTGCAAAGTCACTACAAGAAACTGATGATCCCACAGGAGCATACATACCATCTAAATAAGCCTCTATTTGATGCTTGTCTTCTCTTTGTATCATCTTTAAAAATTGGCCCTTTTTGAAATTGTGGTTTATATACACAATGGAGTACTACGTGGCAATGAGAAAGAATGAAATATGGCCCTTTGTAGCAACGTGGATGGAACTGGAGAGTGTGATGCTAAGTGAAATAAGCCATACAGAGAAAGACAGATACCATATGTTTTCACTTTTATGTGGACCCTGAGAAACTTAACAGAAACCCATGGGGGAGGGGAAGGAAAAAAAAAGAGGTTAGAGTGGGAGAGAGACAAAGCATAAGAGACTCTTAAAAACTGAGAACAAACTGAGGGTTGATGGGGGGTGGGAGGGAGGGGAGGGTGGGTGATGGGTATTGAGGAGGGCACCTTTTGGGATGAGTACTGGGTGTTGTATGGAAACCGATTTGACAATAAACTTCATATATTGAAAAAAAAAATTGGCCCTTTTTTCCTTTTTTTTTTTTTTTTTTTTGCCTTTTGGACATGTACAAGATAGGTCATGACTTTTTTAAAAAAGTTTATTTATTTATTTTTGAGAGAGGGGGCAGAGAGAGAGTGAGAGACAGAGAATCCCAAGCAGGCTCCTCACTGTCAGCCTGGAAACTGACGCAGGGCTTGATCTCATGAACAAGATCATGACCTGAGCTGAAATCAAGAGTTTGACGCCTAACTGACTGAGCCACCCAGGCACCCCAAACAGGACAATTCTGCTTACAACAAATATATTCATTGTATTAATCCATAATTACTCTCTATGTACTTTAATATCTTTTTTCTTTGTTCATCATGCTTCTCATTATTTGCTCATATTCTAAGTTTCATATATATTTGTGACATAAATCCATGGACATTGCCCTAATCATCGGTTGGTGAATTGGTGACAGTTTTATACAATTGTGAGAGTTACATCATGAAAGCCAACACCTCATGGATAAGATCATACATATGAAAAAAACAACTGACAGAGACAACAGAGCTACTGTTATAATATTCCATCCACCAAGAGAAGATGTCCACAGAAGTCAGATTCCAACCTGGAAATACAGAACAAAATATGTCAAGGAGGCAATACTTCGCATTATGCAACAGGTGTAGACCTGGTGCAAAGAAGTGTTTCACGGACTAGTGGATAAGATTGCTTGGCTGCTTGGCATGGCACGTACACTTCTGGATTGGGAGAAACGTTTCAGGCTATGGCTTCTTGAATTCCACCTTTATCAAGCAAACTTCGCATGATAATTTGGCTTCCTTGAGAGATTTTCTTCCCTGGTGGGAAAGATATGGACTAGTGACTGGGATAAGCACTTTGGTGTTTTGGTTTATGTTTTTCATGTATCTCATCAGATTTCCATTCTAGTTTCAGGTACTGTTAACTAATGAGTATGGACAACAGGAGCCAGTCCCTGTGGGAGTGGCCAATGAGTCTGTCTCTGAGAGTAAATATAATAGAGAGTAGTTTCCTATAGATCTGATGATTGGCATGTAAAGTGTGGCAGATAAACTCATCTAAAGCCAATCTGAGAGGCTTTGCATGAGCATGCTTCCCTGGGGATAAAGGTGGACCTTCAAACTCTGATAATAAAAGTTTGGAAGCTTTATTTATATATTTATATATTTATATATTTATATATTTATATATTTATTTATATATGAATTCATGTATTCATTAATTTATTTATTCATTTAAGTTTAGTTATTTATTTTGAGAGAAGGAGAGTGGCAAGAGAAAGAAAGAACCCCAAAGCAGGCTCTGCACCATCGACGGAGCCCAATGCGGGGCTCGAACTCACAAATCATGAGATCTTGACCTGAACTGAAATCAAGAGTCCACACTTAACTGACCAAGACACCCAGGCACCCCTGGAGGATTTATTGAAAGCTCATCTCCTGTACTGGAAAATCTCTCACAGTACAAATCTTGTAGAGGATAAGGCAGGAATTTCTTGGCTGGTAAAAAAAAAAAAGGCATCAACAAGCTACTTTCCTTGCCTGCTTTGCCACAAATTTAGCTTTGCTATGAATTGCTACAGTTTAGTGTTGCTATAGAAACAGAAGGGACGAGAGGAGAGGAGAAAAGAGTAGTAATGGAATTGAGATTATGAAGGAGAGAAAGCTTTTCACTTTGAGTTTTAGGAACCTCCTCTGGGAAAGTGTGGAGCCACTGATGATCAGGAAGGTTCTTTTTTTCTTTCTTTTCTGCCAATTCTGATTAGCTGAGCTTTCTCTGAAAATGCATGTCTTTAGGACACTAAAGCTCAGCAGAAAAGATTCATTTCATAAGTTATATTAAAACTAAAATAAAATCAAGGGTTCTTGGGGCTTTAAATACCATCTCTATGCTGATGACTCACACATTTATATTTCCATCCCAGACCTCCGTCTTGAATGCCAGACTTGTATACTTGACTACTTGCTTGATACTTTCCTTTATATATCTAATAGGTATCTTCATATTTAATGACTAGTTTGTCTCCCTTTTGAAAATAATTTAATAGGGAAAATGCTTTCAACATATTTTAAATCTGTCTGTGTATAAATTAACATCTTAATATTAGATTTTTAAAACGCATAAATAGGCACTATTGCAGGCATCTGGGTGGCTCAGTCAGTTGAGCGTCTAACTTCAGCTCAGGTCATGGTCTCGCAGTTCATGACTTCGAGCCCTGCATTAGGCTCTGTGCTGACAGTGCAGACAGAACCTGGAGCCTGCTTCAGATTCTGTGTCTCCCTCTCTCTCTGCTCTGCCCCTGCTCACACTCTGTCTCTCTCTCAAAAATACATGAAGGTTAAAAAATTTTTTAAATAGGCACCATTGGAAAGTACAGTTGCATAAACTTGACTGAGAGTCCTCAGCTGTAACAACCTGAAATCTGATTTTTTTTAAATTTTTTTTTCAACGTTTATTTATTTTTGGGACAGAGAGAGACAGAGCATGAACGGGGGAGGGGCAGAGAGAGAGGGAGACACAGAATCGGAAACAGGCTCCAGGCTCTGAGCCATCAGCCCAGAGCCCGACGCGGGGCTCGAACTCACGGACGGCGAGATCGTGACCTGGCTGAAGTCGGACGCTTAACCGACTGCACCACCCAGGCGCCCCTGAAATCTGATTTTTAAAAAACTCTAGTAGAGATGATTAGCCTGAAGTATTTTGTTCACTTACATTTTTTTTTGATATATGCCAAATGTTCTATTTGATCCTTTCTAGGCATCTAAGACAATTTGCGAGAATAATTTGACTTAAATAATTTATTTTCAGGGTAGGTTTGCCAATCAGATTTAAAAGACAGAGAATTCAGGCCACTCAATCTGTATATGACTTTACCTGGAAGAGGGTCTTTTCGGTCGTAATTAAGCAGTCATGATGAAAACTGCCTCCTGAAACACAAGATTCTTGAAATACCTAAGCTTGGGCTGCTTCAAATTTAAATAAAAAAGCATGGTTCTATGATAGTGATGACATTTAAAAATATTTATTTATTTAGTTTGAGAGGGAGAGAGAGAGAGAGAAACACAAGGAGGGGAAGGGTAGAGAGCATGAGAATCCCAAGCAGGCTCCACACTGTCGGCTTCTCGTGGGGTTTGATCCCACCACCCAAACTATGAGATCATGCTGTGAACCAAAATTCAGAGTCAGAAGCTTAACTGACTGAGCTACCCAGGCACCCTCATGGTGACAAATGTTAAATGTTTTCATTTAGTTTATGATTAAGGTGTAATTTATGCTGCAGTGTGTGTATTCAGTAGTCAGCAAAGGTTAGGAGTTCCAGAATGATTGTACTGAGAAGTCTTGGGTCCCATTGAGTGAAACTGGACGGATGGAGTTTCGTGCAAACTGTGACCCGACATGGCATCTGCTCAGCCACCTCAGTTACTTGTTGTTTTGAGGTGTCGTGACAGTGACGTTTCTTTGGCGTCATGTATCGAATCTAGTGAAGTGCCATCTTGAGACAGTCGTGTTGGGCAGCCTTCCTGTGGCACAGGTGTTCCCAGGGACATCAGTTTGGAGCTCAGAGGCGGTATATGGCTGAACCTTCTCACTTCCCAAAGCAGCAGACAAGAGTACCCTCTTGTCGCTCCGTGTGTGCACAATATGAAGCCACATCTGCCTGTGACTGCAGCATGCCTTCTGTCGGTGCACTTCTATTCGACTTTAAAGTGTTCGTTCTTTAGACTTCAGTTGTCTAGTTTTGAAGAATGTTTTTAATTCCCATAATTCCTGGGGCCTCAAACTCTGATCCAGCCCTGGAGTCAATTTATAGCTCAGAGACACAACATAACAATTTTGGTAAAGACAGATTCTGCTTGGAGAACTCAAAGGTGCCAAACATAACTCCAAAGTGTGGCACAATCTTCAGTAGGTTGACTGTCAATCCATTCCAGAGCCCTAGTTCCCCTGGGGCTTTCCCTGTCCACTGCTCCTGAGAAATGGACATCTACTCCTCCACAATGGGGGAGGTAGGAGCTCTGAGCCTTCATCTTTTTCTTCACCATGTAGAAGGGAGAGGATCTGGGCCACCGCAGTAGCCAGGTAGACACTGGCAAAGTTGCGGGGGAGAGAGAATCAATCTCGGGGCCCAGTCTAGATTTTCTCTAGGTTCACAAAAATTAGAAGGGTGACAGTAGAGAAACAGTAAGGGAAACCCCCCGATAAAGGGTCAGGAACACTTCCTCTTCAGAAACAGTAGAAAAATACAGAGGATCCCCCTGTGAGATGGTTTCAGCACATTCTGCACAACAGCCTGGTTTTGATGAGGTCTGTATTTTTTACAATGGTGAAAACCATGTCTGCCAGACTTCCAGCCATGATGGAGCTCCACTGGGATTATGGCCCAGGTCATCCATGAACAGCACTGCAAATTTCAGCAGGTACAGTTCTGCAGGGGAAGAAGTGCAGGCATGCCATCGTATCTCCCTTCCATGTGCTGGAATCCCCGGGGTTGTGGGAAGACCCCTGATCCTTCCACCCCCAACCGCCAGGCCCAGTGCCCCCAGCGGCGATCAGTTTGCAATTGTTTGATTCGAGAAGAATCGATTGTTCTTGCAATCAAACATAATCGACCTGTGGCCTTCCCCAGAAAATTCCATCCTTCCAGTTTCCCAGACCAAAAACATGGAAGTAAAAAAAAAAAAATTGATAACATCACAGTTCACACATAACCTATTAGAAAAACATTCATTTGCCTTCAAAATAGATGCAGCATATGATCTATTTTCCCATCAAGTCTCCTTCCATCCTGGTCTGGGCTGCCATCATCTCTCAGATCATAGGCATGAACTTAGAATTCTCCCTACTTCTACTCTCAATCTGTTAAGTCTATTTTCATCAAAACCCTGCAGTGACTCCATTTTGCTCAGAGAAGAAGACCAAACCCTTACAATGGTTTGACATTCTGTGGCTCTTTTGGCTTCTTCTGGTACTTCACACTTGCTCGCTCAGCTCCAGCCACAATCGCCTCCTTGCAATTTATTGACCACACCAGGCAGGGTTTTTCTTTGTGTTATTTGCTTCAGCTGTTTTCTCTGCTTAACACATGGGTGTTTGCCTAATAGCCTCATCTGCTTATGGTCTTATTCTAATCTCTCCTCAGTGAGGCCTCTCTTCTGCTGTATTTACTACTGTATTTCCATTAGCATGCCATATCTCCTGTTCTTACTTGGCTTTCTTTTTCAATGGCATTTATCATCTCTTAACATACTATTTGACTGACTTGTTATTATATTGTTTCTTGTCTGTCCCCAGCAGAATGTAAGATCCAAGAAGGCCCGGAGTTTTGTTTGTTCAGGAATACATACCACACCCCTTATAGAATCCTTTGAATGCAATAGAAACAGTATGGAGGTTCCTCAAAAATTTAACAATAGAACTACCCTATGAGCCTGCAATTGCACTACTAGGGATTTATCCAAGGGATACAATGTGCTGTTTCGAAGGAACACATGCACCCCCATGTTTATAGCAGCACTATCAACAATAGCCAAAGTATGGAAAGAGCCCAAATGTCCATCGATGGATGAATGGATAAAGAGGATGTGGTATATATATCAACACACACACACACACACACACACACACACACACACACACTGGAGTATTACTTGGCAATCAAAAAGAATGAAATCTTGCCATTTGCATCAATGTGGATGGAACTACAGCATTCTGCTGAGGTAAATTAGTCAGTCAGAGAAGACAAATATCTTATGACTTCACTCATAAGTGGAATTTAAGAAACAACGCAAATGAACAAAGGAAAAAGAAAAAAAACCTAGACTCTAAAATACAGAGAATAAAATGCTGGTTGCCGAAGGGAGGTGGGCGGCTGGGTGAAATAGTAAAGGAGATCAAGGGAGAGAAGATACTCCACAGGTAGCCAGTCTGTGACACTTGTGATGAGCACTGAGTAATGTGTAGAATTGCTCAATAACAAAAGTGCATTTCATTGTTAAGTATAACTTCAGTTGATTTAAAAATAAAAAAAAATTAAAAAATGTCTTCATTTCCATATTCTTTCTCTTCTCTCTTTACCTACTGAGTCAACTGACTTCAAAATATTTAGAAATTGTAGAAATTTTAATGAGTAGTTTTCATTGTAATTTTATATTTTATGAGTCTCATTAAGATTTATTGTATTATATGTAAGAGTGACTTTTTCTAGAATAAGAAAGAGGGAGAAGTTTAGAAACTTGCTTAAAGTGATAGAGACACAAATAGTGAAGCTAGAATTCAATTATATCACATGTGGTTCAAACTCTACATGGGCTCCGAATTTTGCATGGGGTTAGAAAACATTTGGCTTAAAGAGCAGAGCATTTGGGAACTTTCAGTGATCTCTACCTGCTTACTTTTTCCTTAGGGCAGAGACAGGTGTGGAGCACTTGGTAACTGAAGTGAGACGTGTCCCTTAGGACAGACTGGAGGGGGAGAAGGGCTCTGAGGACAGAATCTGCCCACTGACAGTCTTGTTCATGAATCCTTGGCACCATGGTTTGCTGTGATCGGGATTAATTGTGCTTATCCTTTGAGGTGGGAAGGGCAGAGTCTTTGTCTCTCCAAAGGCTCAGTATTTGTGAACGTCTATGAAATCTCTATAAATATCTGATGGAGGAGGAAGAAATGTTAACTCATGTGCTCTTCCAGGGGTTTTTTGGGGGGTTACAGAGCTGCTTTTAGAGATGTTTCTATTATAGAATAGTGGCGATGTTTCCTTTTTATTCTCGAAAGTTCTAAAAATAGAAGTGAGAAATTTTCTGCTGATATTACAGCTCTAACTCAGTCCGTTTAAGGAAGACTGGCTGTCTGTGGAGTATCTCCTCTCCCCACAGACCTTGCACTGGAAAGCTGAGTAAATCTATTGGATGTACAGTTCACATGTTGCACACTTACTGCACATGATTCATCTTCAAAGTAAATCCGAATTGCGAGAGCAAATCTAGGAGCTCTCTATTGGATCTCATCTCCTTTACGAGCAATAAGGTAAGTTTTCAAACCCAAGTAAACTATGTTCTTTTTCTTGCCTCCCATGCAGGACTGGGTTTTAGGGCAGTTGCCATGATTTAGTTCTGTCTCCTGAGAAGCTTGAAGCTCAAGGAACATATTTATCTCTGTGATGAGAGGATCTGAATGTGTCAGGGCTCCCAGCTTTCACTGGCCTCTGCTTGAGGCAGCACGGTCTCAGGAAAAATTCTTAGCGAAAGGGTGGGAGGTATATTTGAGGGGGCAGAGGTATAGTGTCCTCTACATATGGGTTTCTTTTTCTTTTAATGGGTTAAATAAGCAGCTGATCCTCAATTTTCTTTTATTCAGTTTAAATGGTTATTTATTTCACAAGAGAAAGAGAGAGGAGAGATAAAGAAAGAGAATGAGTGAGGGAGGGAGAGAGAGAGGGAATCCCAGGCAGGCTGTCAGCCCAGAACCCAATGTTGGCCTTGTCCCATGAACCGTGAGATCATGGACTGTGCTGAAATGAAGAGTCTGACACATAACTGACTGAGTCACCCAGGGGCCCCTATACAGGTGAATTTCTTTTTTTGTTGTTTAAAAATTTTTAAATGTTTTATCTATTTTTGAGGGAGTGTGACAGAGTGTGAACAGGGGAAGGGCAAAGAGAGAGGGAGACACAGAATCTGAAGCAGGCTCTAGGCTCTGAGCTGTCAGCACAGAGCCCGACGCGGGGCTCGAACTCACAAACCGTGAGATCACGACCTAAGCCAAAGTCCATGCTTAACCAACTGAGCCACCCAGGAGCCCCCAGGTGGATTTCTTATTTACAAGGTTTAAGATCAGGAAAAGGACCAGGTTGTACACTGACCATATGCCGTCTGTATGCATTGTTACAGTCGATACCACGATTCTATGATGCACTGAATGTTCTGCCAGTCGTGATACTAAAGTGGTCTGTCCAGACCCACTGTCACCCCTGCTCACAGCTAAGAATTATATTCTCTTTCTGCTGTTGGGGTAAGGGGTATATATGGAGTGGAGGAATGAGAAGCAAACTCTCTCGTGAAATCCGAGACAAGTACTCTTTATCCCTAACAAGATTCTTTGATCAACCTTACACTGTGGGCTTAAATGATAAATGTGAACAAAAATAAATATAAATAAACAGAAACATAAATATAAATATAAATTCTGCTCTCTTTTTTAATCCCTCTACAATTTGCATCCATTTGAGAGTCAGGGTACATACTGGGCATGGCAGTGCTTTTCTTCTCTACTGATTCATGGTTTCTGGCTTTATGCCGGCTCCACCCAAATGAATGGAGTTTGATGCTTTGCAGGGCAGTGGTGGGTGAGGTGTGGAGTGTTCGAGAGGGAGAGATGACTATGGAGCACAAAGGTTTGAGTTCTGGTACTGGTTGCTTTTTGACTGCTCTCTGCTAAGCTGCTTCCCAGCCTAGTCGGACGTGCACAAAATAGAACAATGTGAATTTGCCTAATGAGATATAAATTCCAATGAATGAAGATTTTAAAGAG
Source organism: Leopardus geoffroyi (assembly GCF_018350155.1). Lineage (NCBI taxonomy): Eukaryota > Metazoa > Chordata > Mammalia > Carnivora > Felidae > Leopardus > Leopardus geoffroyi. The sequence goes on from NC_059329.1 coordinate 100,731,020, forward strand.
AAAAGGAAAGAAGACTATAATCAAGGGTTGCATGATTCAAACACACACACACACACACACGCACACACACACACACACACACACACACACACACATTTTAACAGTTGAAGGCCATTAGCAAGAAAGTCATTTGGGAAAACCTGGAAGGCTGTGCCGAGGAGATGGACAGGGTACTCTGGATCCAGGAAGAAATGGAAGGTGGAAGTTGTATCAGAGGAAGCCACATAACCACTAAGAAGTACTTAAAATTTAGGAAATGAGACGGTCGGGACATATTCATGAGGGACAGCAAGTGTCAGGCATGGCTGGAACACACACAAGCAGAAGCCCTGGGAGGAAAGGTGGTAAGCAAGACTATGGCACAGTGTTTGAGGACTTTGAAAGTCATGGTGAGTATTTCAGCCTTTGCACTTGAAAACCACAGTAACTCTTTAATCTTAAGATTCATCATAGTTTTAGAATGTCCACTTTTCCTTTTGAAGTTGTAGCTACGAGGTAAAAGAAGGGAGAGGATAGAGAGCAAGGAGAAGAGGGAACTTCTGAAATTGTGTCCTTTCTTTCTGTATAGAAACAGAGGGTCCACTTAAAGAACTGTAGGATTGACCATTTGTAATACTTCTGTTTATGAGTAACCAGCCCGATTTTGTACTATGTTTGAGCTAATAATGCTCACAGTGAAAACTCACATAGTTATCTCCCGCGATGTGTTATTTTCTTCAACAAAACGGTGTGAGACATTTTATTTAGATTTTAATGAGTATTAGACACTGTGTGAAAGGAATATTTATGTCCCATGTTTTGAGAATCTAAACTGATCCTGTTTTTAGATCAGTGAAAATACTCTGCATGATATTACGATGATGGATGTCTGTTACTAATATGTACCGAAACCATAGAATGTACCACACCCAAGAGTGAGCCTTGGGGTAAACTTTGGACTCTGGGTGATGAGGATGTGTCACGGTAGGCTCATCAGTTCTGGGAAATGTGCCATTCTGGCGGGCAATGTTGGTAATGGCAGGGTTGATATTTGGGTGGGGGCTAGGGACCTTATGGGGAATCTCTGTACCTGTGTGTTGGTGTTGCTGTGAATGTAGCACTGTTGTAAAAAAATAAACTCTTGACAACAAGTACAAAATAAAAAGCAGCAACAACCAAGTAATCTTATCAAAGCTGAGAGGAGGCGTGTGATTTTGTTGCCTCCTCCCCTCCCCCCACAGAGACAGCTGAGAGGGAGCCCATCTGCTCCTCCTCTGAGAGTGGAAGGGACAGGTCTGGAGTCACCATTGAATCATACTCGGGATGCCTGCTGGGTCAATCTTCATTCTGTTGGGGCCACAGTGAATTCACCTGTATGCTCTCCATTTAGTTTCTAAGTGCAGGGATGTACAAAAACTGATGTCTTCAGTGCAACCCTGACATCTTGAAGGGAGAAGGCACCTCATTCCAGATAAGCCCAAATCCAATTGGACTAAATTTAGAAAACCAGATGATTAAATTTTGATAAACAGCTGAATGATTTTGTTCTTCTGTGCTGAATAAATCTTTTTTTTTTTTTATAATTTTTTTTTCAACGTTTATTTATTTTTGGGACAGAGAGAGACAGAGCATGAACGGGGGAGGGGCAGAGAGAGAGAGAGGGAGACACAGAATCGGAAACAGGTTCCAGGCTCTGAGCCATCAGCCCAGAGCCCGACGCGGGGCTCGAACTCACGGACCGCGAGATCGTGACCTGGCTGAAGTCGGACGCTTAACCGACTGCGCCACCCAGGCGCCCCTGTGCTGAATAAATCTTAATAAAATCAGCTCTCATATCTTGTATAATTCCAAATCTTATACTTGACTGCAAAAATATGTTCAGATTTCAAAACGTGGCTTCCATGGCCTTTGGCAGAGAGGAAACCTTACATTTCCAAGTTTTTCTACTATGACACTAGAATCCATGTAAACCAGCAGTTTCATATTGACCTTCTCTATTTGTCCCATTATCCCCATTAAAACTTTGGTTCGTTTCTTTCATGTCAAATGCTCTCACCCCTCTGATTTTTGTATCTTTGGACCACAAACTCTACAACCAAGGGTATGTTTTATTTCTACTCTCATGTCATCATGGGTCACATTTAGGGAAGCTGTTTGCACTTTGTATTTGGTTTTTAGTATTTATTAAGGATATTTGAGTTGCCATTCCCAGCTTCTGATCACCATGAGCAAATTAGCAGAAACCACAGTGCCGAGGTGATTTCAGTCATTTGAGGAAGGAAATTGTCATAGGCTCTGTCTGTAAAATTCTCTTTTGTCTGGCAAGAGAGTGGGACACAGGATGAAAAATGAGAGATGGCTAATGTCTGGGAAATACAAGAGCCCTGAATAAGTGTCCTTGCCCTGTTTTTATTAGGATCAGAAGGTGATGGATGTGCACAAAGAGAGAATGAATTTGTCAACATTAACTTGCGGTTGTGAGGGAAAGGGGGTCCTGAAGGTATTTGGGGTTAGGGATTTGGGTTAATACAAAACAAAAGCTGGGTGCAGGGCAATCGGGAAGAAGGTTGTTTACAGTGGATATGAGGCAGAACCTCTGTTTATCTTAGCTAGCCTAGGGGATGAGGCAGGTAGGGGAAATAACCTCAGAGTTAACAAGGCACCTTTTCTTTTGTTAACCCTCTCTGCTCTGGGCTGCTTTGCCTGCAGCGCAGCAGTCCACAGTCCAATTCACCAATTTACCTAACTAGGCCCTATCCTCCTGCGAAAGCAGCTTTTCTGATGTAGTACTAAATTGGGAATGCTTTCAACCTGAACATCTAATCTTGTTTATTTCATATACTTATGTGTTGGGCACCTTTGCACCTGTTCCTATTAGAGGCCTTTGCCAATCCCTCTCTATTCTGGGGGTTCTGCACCGGTGTCTATTTTGGAGTGCCTTTACACCTCCCTGTTCCTTCTTGGCGCCTTTTTGCCTCCTTATTCTCGGGGTGCCTTTGCAACCCCCTATTCTTGGGGTGTCAATCTGGCTAACTCCAACTCGGGTGTGACTGTTTTCTGACTGTAATTCTCTATGCCTTGTTAACCCATCGGTGTAAGCCCAGAGGATTCCTAAGCTTATCCCCCACAGGCAATTAGTGTGAAAACAGTTGTGCAGCTGTATTAGGGGTAAATGAACAGGTAGATTAATATCTTGATAATATTAATAATTGTAATACAACATTGATGCTAATAACCTTAATGAAAGGACCATTCCAAAAGCATGTACTGCCTATCTGCATCTCTTATGCATTGTACATAATTATTTAGCTTTCATAGAAATTCTAAAAGGTAGATTATCTTACTCCTCACATTTACAGGTGAAGAAAATGAAGCCCAGAGATATATCGGGACTTGTGAAATATGGCACCATACTGTGCAGCAGTTGGGGTATGAATCCAGGCGTTTCAGCTTCAGCTTTGATGCTCTGTCACTGTGCTAACCTACGTCTCTGCTCTGATTTAGGATGTTTGCATCTCAGGGAACCTGGTTCAGAATCTGACTTTCTTCAGTTAAAGCTGTAGCTCATCCCTTAACATAATCTGGAGTTTTTCACTGATCTGTCTGTCTCTTAGGAATTTTTACACTTCTCTCTGCAGATGGTTTCTAGTCTTCTAATACCAACCACATAGTCCCTTACATAATGAATGATTTCATCTACATGTATCTTAAAACTCAAAAATCATTAAGAAGAAGTGAGTATTTTATGTTATGTTAAAGTAGCTTTCCCCAGCTAGTAAAAAGTGGAGCTGGGATTTGAACCCAAGACATCTGACTGGAGCCACTGTGTTCTTGACCAAGAAATGTAGTTATTTTCTTGATGATTAGCCATCCCAGATAAAATAACAACATTGCAAAATATGAACTGAACAAACATAAAAAAATTATCGTAAGAGCAATACTTTCATTAAAAAATGTAGTAAACATGTAAAAAAACGTAGTAAAAATGTAACATGTGGCTGGTGATAAAATGTGTATGTATATAACAAAATGCAATTTTTTTACTAACCAAACGAGAGAATAAGATCATGTCATAAAATAACCTTTTTTGTTTGTTTGCATCTTCTGTAAAATCATGAACCTTGAAATATTGACCATATGTGTATGGTGAGCTCTTCTGAAAAATCATGAACCTTGAAATATTGACCATATGTATATAGTTAAAAGATGTGGAGATAAACACAAATATAAATATACTTAGAGAATGTTTCTTAAAAGACATATAAGAAAACCAATAGTTATTTCCGAAGAGTAGGATTATAGATACAATAATTTGGAGACAACTTTTAAATTTATTTCATTCTTCTGTGTACTTGGAATAATTAATGACAAACATGAATTATTTCATAATAAAATATAGTTAATAAATGTACACAAAATATTGAAAAACGTTTTTAATAATTGTCAACAGCAATGATAATCCCTAGCATTTGGGACAGCGGCGTCATACTTGGGAAATTAAGTTGTTATCTGTGTGAGTCAAAATCGGAAGCGATATAAATATCTCAAAAGACAAATGATCAAAGAGATGCCACTTAAAAAGCTTTATACAATGTCACATAATTAAATTAACAGTTAAACTAATGATAAGTATAATAACATGGGAAGAAGTGTTATAGTAATCCCAAGTCAAAAATCAGGACAAAAAATGATATTATATGATGATTTCAGTGACAAACTCAACATGTTATGAACAAATACTTGAAATAGAACAATCATAACATAGTATGTTGGAGTTATGGGATACTTTTCAGATGAAATTTTTAGAAGCATGCTGGTGACTTCAGGGTAAAATGAACATCTCTGAGTAACATCTCTGATGCCTATTTAGATTATAGGCATCATTAGGAATTTTATAGCATGTTGAATTCATAGGCAGAGATGCTCAATATTCTGAGTTTAGTCCCACAGTACAGTCAAGAGGGTAGTTTCCTCAATTATTCCGACCACAAAGTTGTCCTGACATTTGTTTTATAATGACATCAGAGAAGCTGACATTGAACATGAGTGGTGTAAGTAAAAGATTGTCAAAACAGAATTCGTAAAGCATATTACATCCAAGATAAAGATGGGATCAGAGATGAAGGGGTCAGGGACCTAAATGAGTGAACTGAACAGAGAATATTTTCTTCAAGAGGGATTCTCCAACGATATGAGTGCTTAATCATAGTGGAATAGAATTTTTTTTTTATTTCAAAGCACATAGATAACACCTATATGTGTATCTGTGTGCATATACAATCTTTTAATTCTTAAGGAAACTCAGGATCAGCTAAGGCAAATATTTGCACTCCCTTTTTCACATGAAAGCTAAATTATGAGACAGTTAAGTCACTTGCCCAAGGACAGTTCAAGTTCTGCAGTTTTCAGTCTTGGTGGGAATCAGAATTTTTAAAGGACATTTCATTTTACCTCCCCAAATGCAAAGGCTTTGATCCAAGGTAGTTAGCTTCTGAATCAGCAGATAGATCTGGGAGAGGCTTGGGCATCTGCTGATTTACCAAGAGTCATAGAGGATTGAAGGCAGTCAGAGATAACATAACATGGAGCAAAAGCAAGGCATTCAGAGTTCAGCCCACCGATCTTCCCAAGCTGTCACTTCTTTTCTTCTCTTTGCAGATTCAGCCCTTGTCCTCAACTGCACCTTACTTTCAGCCAGTAGTATTGCGATGAATAGCAGTGTGACTGAATTCATTCTCCTTGGGCTGACACAGGATCCGGTAAAGCAGAAGGCAGTATTCGGGGTCTTCTTGATCTTTTACCTTGCGACACTGTTGGGGAACTTTCTCATTGTAGTGACTATTAAAACAAGCAGGACCCTTGGGAGTCCCATGTACTTCTTCCTGTTCTATCTGTCTTTTGCTGACACCTGCTTCTCTACAACCACAGCCCCCAGATTGATTGTGGATGCCCTTGCTCAGAAGAAGACCATTTCCTACAATGAGTGCATGATTCAGGTCTTTACATTCCATTTCTTTGGGTGCATGGAAATCTTGGTGCTCATCCTCATGGCTTTAGATCGCTATGTGGCCATTTGTAAGCCCTTGCGATACACAACCATCATGAACAGGCACGTCTGCAGCATTTTGGTGATTCTAGTCTGGGTGGCATCTTGTATCCACTCTTTGGCACAAATTTTCCTGACTTTGAGATTGCCTTTCTGTGGCCCCAACGTGATTGACCACTATTTCTGTGACTTGCAGCCCTTGTTGAAACTTGCCTGCATGGACACTTATGTGACAAATTTGCTACTTGTTTCTAACAGTGGAACCATATGCACGGTGAGTTTCATAATCCTGCTTACCTCCTATGTTGTCATCTTGTACTCTCTGCGTAACCACAGTGCTGAAGGAAGGCGAAAAGCCCTTTCCACCTGCACCTCCCACTTTATTGTGGTTGTCTTATTTTTTGGTCCATGCATATTCATATACACACGCCCCCCAGCTACATTTCCAATTGACAAAATGGTGGCTGTGTTTTATACAATTGGGACGCCCCTGCTCAACCCTCTGATCTATACACTGAGGAATATGGAAGTGAAAAAAGCCATGAAGAAATTATGGTGTAGCAAAGAATGACTTCTTTGGATACAGGATATTCAGGGATTCTAAGTATTTTTCCTTGACAGCTTGGTTTTCCTTCATGGACAGGCAAGATGAATTATTCTCATTGTGGGAAAAATCCATTAGGAAATTTTAATTTCACTAATATCTTATATATTTAATTGAATTATTATGAATAAGTACGAATAAATACACATCCCTTTTTCAGAGAGGATGGCATTAGAATAGGATTACTTAACACCCGTAACCATTGTGAACATCCTGGGCTGGCTCTCAGTTGAATTCTTTTGATAGCTGGCCATATTCACATGATAATTTCTCTTCTTGTACAATTTGTCTTCAGAAAAAAATATACTGACTATTGACAGAATGATTGTGTGTGTGTGTGTATGTGTGTGCACACACCAATTCTTTACAGATTTCATTCTAGTCCTTAAGAACTTGGATATAGAGCTAATCCCTATGGAACCAGAACTTAGAAATGAATGTTGTGGTCTGACAACCTGGGAGTTGGAGAAGATGTTCTGAGAAAATTCTGCGGTGGAATGTGTGCCTGAGGCTGACTCACTGGGACATGGATGGACCCTCAAACTCCACGAAAAGCTGGAAACCCGAGTGAAAACCTGGACTGTCACTGGAAAACACTGTCAATGTTTGGTGAATGGTGGGAGAAGGAGAGTTTTACACTTGGCAGTGATGGGCGGTATCAGCCAGGAACTGCTTTTGGCAGGGTCCTTCTCTTTCATCGTCACAGATCAAGGGTAGCGCAATGAGGGGGTCACAATGAGGGGGTTTGGCAGCAGGAATATGCAGAAGGTTAAGTGGTAGAAGGGCGGCTAGAAAGCAATGTACAGTGTACAGAAAGCAAAGGTGAAAGGAAAGTGGTAACTGTATCCAGGTGGGATAGAAAGCTTTGCTTTTTTATATTAATAATCAGTTTTTGGATATCTGAACGTTTGCAGGGAAACAAATGCACTTTCTGGGTATCTTTATAAAATTGACGTAGATTGGCTTGACGTCCTTGGCTGTTACATTTATTTGCATATCGGGAAAACACTTTATTTATTTATATATTTATTTATTTAGGGTTCCCAATAGTGTCTGAAAATTCAAATTTCATATTCCTCGGGAGATGCCAGGATTGAAGGTCCACATTAGTGCTTTTCAATTCTGGTCTTCTGGTTTTGTAGGAGAATGTTTAAATACATATTTTGATTTTTGAAGTTAAACAATTGAGATGTGTAATAAACACCCTACCACCATAACTACCACCACCTCCACCACCACCACATCGTAATCTCATAATTAAGTACCGTCATGTGATGCTGTTTCAGTATCTGAACTTATAATTCTCACCAAACTGGCACCAAGAAGAATTACTTTAAGTGATATAAGCTAATGAGAAAAGAATCCAATGACCTTCCCAATTATGAGAACATTTCTACCAACTGAAGACCAAATGTTATTGTGTCACATCAAAGATGCCCAAGACTCCTACATAGAAAGAGGTGGCAGAATAAATAGTTAAGTCCCAAGGAAGACATTCGTCAGAGCTCTCAGTGCCATAGTTACAAGAGGCAATTATGTTTTATGTTATAAGTGAAGACTCCTGATCTTCCTAATTTTGTGTCTTGCAGTTTCATTTCTGAAGCATTTGAATCTGGTCATGTGAAGGTTATATTTAGGACAATTGCAGAAATTTTCTTGTCATGCTTAGTTCATTTAGATGCCAGATTCTCTTAGATGTTAAATAAAGTCTCAGTTGGAAGGGGTGGGAGAACTTGCAGGGAACTGAAAGATATTACTTGACCTGGTACCTTAGCAAACTGCCTCACTGTCTCTGCCTCTGGCAAATGGTGAAAGCTTTTTATTTGCCTTCCTTCTGGGGGCTTTTTGTAGGCTCTCTAATTTTAGCGTCCTTGATGTGGAAAGATTTCTATTTCTCGTCATCACTGATGACCCCTTGTTAGCCCTTAGAAAGCCAGTGGTTAACGGCCAAATTCTGTACTCTTCCCAGTGAACTCTTTTGGGCTGGTTCCTAAAAGATCACTTTCTGGCTTCTCTGTGGCAGTTTGTGGGAAACATCCAGGCATCTCTGCTCCCAAAGTGTTCTATTAATGAAGAAACATTTCTAACATAGGCTGATGTCAAACAGTCACCCTCATCTGATACCAACCTGTCTCTCTTCCTTCCTTGAATTTACTTAACTCAGTCTGCTCAGTGCACCCATATGGAGGGTCCCATGTTAGGTTCTCAGAGTAGGGCTCCATCACACACGCACATGCACACACACACACACACACACCCCTGGGGTGAGGGACAGACATACCTCTACAGTGAATTCTCTAAAGCTGTTTTCACAAATTACTCAGCCACTTTATAACCCGACCACGTTTATATCCTTTATCTAGTTGTAGGATACTTCTGTTGATCATTTCCTTGGTTTGGAAGTAGGCATAAGATGATTTAGGCACAAGTTCACATCCATTGTGTCTATTCAACATTTCAGTGTTAACACCTTGCTACAGAAGAAAGGTTACATTATAAACAATTTGTATGACCACTGGACCTGAAGAGAATTTATTTTCATTTGGAAAGTGATGGTAGACAGCACTGGAGGGGCCAAGATGGTGGAGCAGCAGGGTAGTTTTTTCTTTTCTCTGTCTCTTCCCTGCAATACAGTTAGATCATCACCAAACCATCTTGCACAACTAGAAAACAGATTTGAGGATTAACACAACAATCTGCAACTTGCGGCACAGAACTCAGCAGGTACATGGTGCAGAGAGGTGAACTGGGGGAGAGAGAAGCTGTGGATAGTGGGGAGCTGTTTTTGCTTGTGGACAGAGGACAGAGACAGGGCGAGAGTACAGGAAATGCACTCCCCCTAACAGCAGCTGTTGAGGAAGAGAGGGAGTAGAAAACCCACAAGGACTGAACAAGAAAGAGAGAAAGAAAACTTAGAAAGAAAGTTTACATGTACAAACTGGGGTTTTATCAAGAAAGGATGCTGAATTGTGTCAAATGGTTTCTCCATATCTACTGATAGGTTCACGTGGTTCTTCTCCTTTCTCTTACTAATGTGATGTATCACATTGATTGATTTGTGGAAATTGAGTCATCCTTGCATCCCAGGTATAAATCCCACTTGATCGTGGTGAATAGTTCTTTTAGTGTATTGTTGGATCAGGGTGGGTAGGATCTTGTTGAGAGGTTTTGCATCCATGTTCATTAGGGAAATTGGCTGTAGTTCTCCTTTTTAGTGGGGTGTTTGTCTGGTTTTGGAATCAAGGTAAATGCTGGCCTCATAGAATGAGTTTGGAACTTTTCCATCCATTTCTACACTTTGGAAGAGCTTCAAAAGAATAGGCATTAACTCTACTTTCAGTATTTGGTAGAATGCCCCTGGAAAGCCATCCAGCCCTGGACTCTGGTTTGGGGGAGATTTTTGATTACAGATTCAGTTTCTTTACTGGTTATGGGACTGCTCAAATTTTCTATTTCTTCCTATTTCAGCTTTTGTAGTTTATATGTCTCTAGGAATTTGTCCATTTCTTCGAGATTGCCCAATTTATTGGCATATAATTGCTCATAATAGTGTCTTAATATTGTTTGTATTTCTGCAGTGTTGATTGTGATCTCTCCTCTTTCATTCTCGATTTGATTTATTCGGGTCCTTTCCTTTTCTTCTTGATCAAACTTGTTAAGGTTTATCAATTTTGTTAATTCTTTCAAAGAGCCAACTCCTGGTTCATTGATCTCTTCTACTTTTTTCTTTTCAATTTTAATACAATTGATTTCCACTCTAATATTTATTATTTCCTGTCTAATGTTGATTTGGGGTTTTATTTGATGTTCTTTTTCCGACTCTTTTAAGTATAATGCTAGGTTGTGTATCTGAGATCTTTCTTCCTTCTTTAGGAAGGCGTGCATTGCTACATTCTTCCCTCTTATGACTGCCTTGGTTGCGCCCAGATTTTGTGCTGTGGTATTATCATTTTCTTTGGCGCATATCTTTTTTATGTACCTCTTTAACTTCTTGGTTGACCTATTCATTCTTTAGTAGGATGCTCTTTAGTATCCAAGAGTTTGTTGACTTTCCAATTGTTTTCTAGTGGTTGATTTCGAGTTTCACAGTGTTGTGGTCTGAAAATATACAAGGTATGATCTCAATCTTTTTGTACTTATTCAGGGCTGATCTGTGTCCAGTATGCGATATTTTCTGGAGAATGAATATGTATTATGCTGCTTTAGAATGGATTGTTCTGAATATATCTGTTAAGTACATCCAGTCCAGTATGTCATTAAAAGCCTTTGTTTCTTTGTTGATGTTCCACTCAGATGGAACTGTCGATTGTTGTAATTTGTGTGTTGAAGTCCCCTACTATTATCGTATTATTGTCAATGAGTTCTTTTATATTCGTGATTAATCGATTTGCAAATCTGTGGTATCAAAACTTGGGGACATAAATGTTTACAATTGTTAAATCTCCTTGGCAGATAGACACCTTAATTTTGATCTGATACCTTTCTTCATCTCTTGTTACACTCTTTATTTTAAAATCTAGATTTTCTGATATAAGACTGGCTACTCCAGCTTTCCTTTGGCAACCATTAGCATGATAGATGGTTCTCTATCTCCTTACTTTCAATCTGAAGGTGTCTTAAGTCTAAAATGAGTCCCTTCTAAACAGCATATAGATGGATCTTGTTTTTTTTATCCATTCTGTTACCCTATGTCTTTGATTGCAGCAATTAGTCCATTGACATTTAGAGTGAGTCCTGAACGATATGAACTTATTGCCATTGTGTTGTCTGTGGAGTTGTAGTTTCTGGTGGTATTGTCTGGTCCTTTGTAGTCTTTGTTGCTTTTGATCTTTTTTGTTTTGTTTCATCTTTTCTTCTCTGAGAGTTCCCCTTAAAATTTCTTGCAGGCCTTGTTTAGTGTTCACCAACTCCATCAGTTTTGTTTGTCTGGGACACTTTTTATCTCTCCTATTTTCCATGACAACCTTGCTGGATAACGAATTCTTGGCAGCATTCTGATTGAACACGTTGAACATATCTTGCCACTCTTTTCTGGCCTGCCAAGTTTCTGTGGATAGGTCTGCTGTGAACCTGCTCTGTTATCCCTTGTAGGTTAAGGACTTTTTTTTTTCTTTTCCCTTGCTGCTTTCATGATTCTTTCCTCGCCTGAGTATTTTGTGAACTTGACTATGATATGCCTTTTTGATGCTTGGTTTTTGTTGAATCTAATGGGAGTTTTCTGGGCTTCGTGGATTTTGAGGTCTACTTTTCCTCTATTATTTGCTCCCATGACCCTTCTACCCCTTTCCCTCTCTTCATCTTCTGGGACCCCTATGATTAGGATATTATTCCTTTTTAATGAGTCACTGAGTTCTCTCATTCTTATATCCTGCTCCTTTGCCTTAGTTTTCCTCTTTTTTTCTGCTTCACTATTCTCTATAATTTTGTACTCTGTATCATGAATTTGCTGCTCTGCTTCATCCATCCTTGCCACCATAGCACCATTCTAGATTGAATGTCAGTAACAGCATTTTTAATTTCACCTTACTGGAGTTTACTTCCTTTTTGCCACAGAAAGGGATTCTTCATGTTTTTTGTTTTTTATTTTACCCTGGGTATTATTCTTACTATCGTGATTCTAAATTCGTGTTCTGTCATCTTGCTTGTAACCGTGTTGATTAAGTCCCTGGTTGCCATTTCTTCCTTTTCTTTTTTTTGGGGTGAATTCTTTCATTTCATCATTTTGAAGGAAGAAAAAGAATTAACAAAATAAAGTAAATAAATAAAAATTAAAAAATTAAAATCAACACAAAAAAAATCAAACGAAGGATGCTGGTCACAGGTGTGTTCTGGATGTTTGTTGAAAGAAGTTTGATAGAATAGAGAAAAAAAGGAAAGAATAGTAGTGAAAAAAAGGCAAACAGTAGAAAATTTAAAATAATGAATACAATAACAGAATAAAAAGAAATGAGGAAAGTGAAATCGATTTAAAAGTTCACAAAAATGGAAAAATACAGTAGAAAAAACTGAAGAAAAATCTTTTCATAAAAATGGGAATAAGTATCAATTTTTTCTCTTTCTCTCTCCACGAACAAGAAAAGAAACTAAAATTAAATATAGAGAACATACAGAATGGGACTGGGGGGGGGTTGTGTGTGAGTGGATGAATAAATGGACAAAGGACCTTGAGGAAGACACTTATTAGGATGAACACTGTGTGTCAGATGTAGGGCATGAATCACTGGATCCTACTCCTGAAATTATTAGTGAGCTATATGCTCACTACCTTGGATGTAAATTAAAAAGGATAATGTGGTATGTACAATGCAGTCATAGCATTAAAATGAATGAAATCTTACCATTTGCAACAACATGGATGGACTTAGAGTGTCCATAAGCTAAATAACTCAGACAGAGGAAGTCAAATAGCACATGATTTCACTCATATGTGGAATTTAAGAAATAAGGCAAATGAACAAAGAAAGGAAAAAGAAAACAAAACACCAAGACTCTAAAATACCGAACAGAAAATGCTGGTTGCTGAAGGGAGGTGGGTGGCTGTGTGAAATAGTAAAGGAGATCAAGGGAGAGAAGATACTCCACAGGTAGCCAGTCTGTGACACTTGTGATTAGCACTGAGTAATGTGTAGAATTGCTCAATAACAAAAGTGCATTTCATTGTTAAGTATAACTTGAATTGATTTAAAAATAAAAACTACTTGAAAACATCTTCATTTCCATATATTTTCCCTTCTCTCTTTACCTGACAACTTACTGACTTCAAAATATTTAGAAAGTGTAGAAATTTTAATGAGTAGTTTTCATTGTAATTTTATAATTTATGAGTATCTTTAAGATTTATATTATATCTAAGAGTGACATTTTCTAAAATAAGAAACAGGGAGAAGTTTAGAAACATGTTTAAAGTTACAGAGACATGAATAGTGAAGCTAGAATTCAATCATATCACATGTGGTTAAACTTGTACATGGGCTCTGAGTTTTGTGTGGTGTTACAAAAGAGTTGGCTTAAAGAGCAGAGCATTTGGGAACTTTCAGGAATCTATACCTGCTTGCTTTTTCTGTAGGGCAGGGACAGGAGTGGAGCACTTGGTAACTGAAATGAGAGGTGTCCCTTAGGACAGACTGGAGGGGGAGAAGGGCTCTGAACGGAATCTGCCCATTGATGGCCTTGTTCAGGAATCCTTGGCACTGAGGTTTGCTGTGGTCAGGGATTGTTTGAGATTATCCCTTGCAGTTGGTGGAAGGCCAGAGTCCTTGTCCCCCCAAAGGCTCGGCATTTGTGAACATCTATGTAATCTCTATAAATATAAGATGGAGGAGGAAGAAATGTTTAATTCGCGTGCTCTTCCAGGGAGTTGTTTTGGGGTTACAGAGTTGCTTTAAGAGACTTTTGTATCATCAAATATTGAGGATATTTCCTTTTTATTCTCGTAAGTTTTAAGAATAGAAGTGAGAAAATTTCTGCTGATATTACAGCTCTAACTCAGTCCGTTTAAGGAAGACTGGCTGTCTGTGGAGTATCTCCTCTCCCCACAGACACTGCACTGGAAAGCTGAGTAAATCCATTCGATGTACAGTTCACATGTTGCACACTTACTGCACATGATTCATCTTCAAAGTAAATCCGAATTGCAAGAGCAAATCTAGGAGCTCTCTATTGGATCTCATCTCCTTTACGAGCAATAAGGTAAGTTTTCAAACCCAAGTAAACTATGTTCTTTTCCTTGCCTCCCATTCAAGACTGGGTTTTAGGGCAGTTGCCATGAGTTAGTTCTGTATCCTGAGAAGCTTGAAGTTCCGGGAACATATTTGTCTTAGTGATGAGATGATCTGAGTGTGTCAGGGCTCCCAGCTTTCACTGGCCTCTGCTTGAGGCAGCATCATCTCCGGAAAAATTCTTATCGAAAGGGTTGGGGGTATATTTGAGGGGGCAGAGGTATAGTGTCCTCTACATATGGGTTTCTTTTTCATTTAATGGATTAAATAAGCAGCTGACCCTCAATTTATTTATTTCATTCAATTTTTTTTATTTATTTTGAGAGAGAGAGAGAGAGCGGGAGAGAGAGAAATGGTGAATGAGTGACTGAGAGGCAGGAAGAGAGAGACAGAGAGAGAGAGAGAGAAAGAGAGAATCCCAATCAGGCTGTCAGCGCAGAACCCAATGTGGGGCTTGATCCCACAAACCATGAGATCATGACCTGAGCTGAAATGAAGAGTCTGACACATAACTGACTGACCCACCCAAGCACCCCTATTCATTTGGATTTCTTATTTACAAGGCTTAAGTTCTGGAAAAGGAACAGGTTGTATACTGACCATACGCAGTCTCTATGAATTAATACTGTTGATACCTTGATCTGTGGTATACTGATTATTCTGCCAGTTATGATACTAAAGTTGGCTGTCCATACCACCTGAAAAAACTGCTTACAGCTAAGAATTATATTCTCTTTCTGCTGTTGGGGTAAGGGGTACATATTGAGTGGAGGAATGAGAAGAAAAGTCTCTATTAAAATCCGAGAGAAGTACTCTTTATCCCTAACAAGATTCTTTGCTCAACCTTACACTGTGGGCTTAAATGGTAAATGTGAACATAAATAAATATAAATATAAATATAAATAAATATAAACATAAATAGAAATATAAATTCTGCTCACTTTTTTAATCCCTCTTCAATTTGAGAGTCAGGGTACATACTGGGCATGGCAGTGCTTTTCTTCTCTACTGATTCATGGTTTCTGGCTTTATGCCGGCTCCACCCAAATGAATGGAGTCTGATGCTTTGCAGGGCAGTGGTGGGTGAGGTGTGGAGTGTTCGAGAGGGAGAGATGACTATGGAGCACAAAGGTTTGAGTTCTGGTACTGGTTTCTTTTTGACTGCTCTCTGCTGAGCTGCTTCCCAGCCTAGTCGGACGTGCACAAAATAGAACAATGTGAATTTGCCTAATGAGATATAAATTCCAATGAATGAAGATTTTAAAGAGAAAAGGAAAGAAGACTATAATCAAGGGTTGCATGATTCAAACACACACACACACACACACGCACACACACACACACACACACACACACACACACTTTAGCAGTGGAAGGCAAGTAGCAAGAAAGTTGTTTGGGCAAACCTGGAAGGCTGTGCCGAGGAGATGGACAGGATACTCTGGACACAGGAAGTAAATGCGGAAGGTGGAAGTTTATCAGAAGAAGGTCATTTAGCCACTAAGAAATATTGAAAATGTAGGGAATGAGATGGTCGGGACATACTCATGAGGGACAGCAAGTGTCAGGCATGGCTGGAACACACATGAGCAGAAGCCCTGGGAGGAAAGGTGGTAAGCAAAACTATGGCACAGCATTTGAGGACTTTGAAAGTCATGGTGAGTATTTCAGCCTTTGCACTTGAAAACCACAGTAACCCTTTTATCATAAGTTATGATTTATCACATTTTTAGAACGCCCACTTTTCCTTTTGAAGTTGTAGCTAGGAGGTAAAAAGAGAGAGAGGATAGAGCGAGGAGAAGACGGAATATCTGAAATTGTGTCCTTTCTTTCTGTATAGAAACATAGAGGGTCCACTTAAAGAATTGTAGGATTGACCATTTGTAATACTACTGTTTATGAGTAACCAGCCTGATTTTGTACTATGTTTGAGCTAATAATGCTTACAGTGAAAACTCACATCGTTATCTTCCATGATGTATTATTTTCTCCAAGAAAATGGTGTGAGACATTTATTTAGAATTTAATGAGTATTAGACACTGTGTGAAAGGAATATTTATGTCCCATGTTTTGAGAATCTAAACTGATCCTATTTTAGATCAGTGAAAATACTCTCTATGATATTATTATGATGGATATATGTTACTAATATTTACTGAAACAATGGAATGTACCACACCCAAGAGTGACCCTTGGGGTAAACTTTGGACTCTGGGTGATGAGGATGTGTCACGGTAGGCTCATCAGTTCTGGGAAATGTACCGTTCTGGCGGGTGATGTTGGTAATGGCAGGGATGATATTTGGGTGGGGGCTAGGAACCATATGGGGAATCTCTGTACCTGTGTGTTGGTGTTGCTGTGAATGTAGCACTGCTCTAAAAAAATTAAGTCTTAGTAATGCGAACAAACTAAAAAGCAACAACGACCAAAAGATCTTATGAAAGCTGAGAGGAGGTGTGTGATTTTGCTGCCTCCTCCCCGCCCCCCACAGAGACAGCTGAGAGGGAGCCCATCTGCTCCTCCTCTGAGAGGGGAAGGTACAGGTCTGGAGTCACCATTGAATCATACTCGGGATGGCTGCTGGGTCAATCTTCATTCTGTTGGGGCCACAGTGGATCCACCTGTATGCTGTCCATTGAGTTTCTAATGCAGGGGATTCAAAGATGGATGTCTTCAGGGCAACCCTGACATCTTGAAGGGAGAAGGCACCTCATTCCAGATAAGCTCAAATCCAACTGGACTATGTTTAGAAAACTAGATGACTAAATTTTGATAAACAGCTGAATGATTTTGTTCTGTGCTGAATAAATCTTAATAAAATCAGCTCTCATATCTTGTATAACTCCAAATCTCATACTTGACTGCAAAAATATGTTCAGATTTCATAACGTGGCTTCCATGGCCTTTGGCAGAGATGAAACCTTGCTTTTCCAAGTTTTCTACTATGATACTAGAATCAGTCTAAACCAGCGGTTTCATATTGACCTTCTCTATTTGTCCTATCATTGCCATTAAAACTTTGGTTGGTTTCTTTCATGTCAAATGCTCTCACCCCTCTGATTTTCGTGTCTTTGGACCACAAACTCTTTACAACCAAGGGTATGTTTTATTTCTAGTCTCATGTCAGCATGGTTCACATATAGGGAAGCTGTTTGCATTTTGTATTTGTTTTTTAGTATGTATTAGCGATATTTGGAGTTGTGATTACCAGCTTCTGATCCATGAGCAAATTAGTGCCAAGATGATTTCAGTCACTTGGGGGAAGGAAATTAGTGTGAAAAAGCATTTTGCAGATGTAGTATGGGTAAATGAACAGGTAGATTAATATCTTGTTAATATTAATAATCATAATGGAATGTTGATACTAGTAATAATAATGAAAGAACCATTCCAATCACAGTTACTAAATACCTGCATCTCTTCTGCGTCGTACATACTGAATTATTTAGCCTTCATAGAAACACTAAAAAGTAGATTATTTTACTCTTCACTTTTATAGGTGAAGAAAATAAAACACAGAGATATGTTCGGGCTTTGCAATATGCCACGATACTGAGCAGTGTGTGGGGTATGAATCCAGTGGTTCCGCTTCAGCCTCGATGCTCTCACTGTGCTAACTTACCTCTCTAGTTTGCTTTAGGATGTTTGCATCTCAGAGAACCTGGTTCAGATCCTGACTTTCTTCAGTCAAAGTTATAGTTCATCTCTTAACAGAATCCTCAGTTTTTCACTGACCCATCTGCCCTTTAGTAATTTTAACTCTCCTCTCTGCAGATTGTTTCTATACTTGTAATACCAACCACATAGTCCCTTACATAATTAATGATATCATCTACGTGTATTTTAAAACTCAAAAATCATTAAGAAGAAGTGAGTACTTTGCCCATTTTTGCCATAAGTCCAGGTAATTGTGATTTGATATTTAAAATCAAAGATGATTATGGAAGTATGAGAGAAGGGAATGGTAGTACAATTATAAAATGTTTTGGAGAAAGACTAAATTAGAATGGGGAAATGGACAGTTTGTAATATAAGAAAAGGAAAAAAGGTCACAGAAAAAGGGAAAAAGTAAAATCACAATAGGGAAAGTAGCAGAGGCTGGGACTTACATAGTTCTCACTTATCATGAGCTGGATCTTTTTCTCATTTTATCTACAGTGTATTCATGGTTATGTGTACAGTAGTTTTCCCCAGCTAGTAAAGAGTGGAGCTGGGATTTGAACCCAAGACATCTGACTGCAGCAACTGTGCTCTTGACCAAGAAATGTAGTTATTTTCTTGATGAATATCCATCCCAGATAAAATACCAAGGTTGCAAATTATGAACTGAACAAAGATAAAAATTTCTCATTAGAACAACATTTTCATTAAAAATGTAGTAAAATGTAATATGTGGTTGGTGATAAAAATATGTATGTATAGAACAAAATACAATTTTTCTACTAACCAAATGAGGGAATAAGATCATGTCATAAAATAACCTTTTTTGTTTGTTTGCAGGTTCATCAGCTTTTCTGCAAAATCATCAACTTTGAAATATTGACCATATGTGTATATAGCAAAAGGATGTAGAGATACACACATATGTTAATATACTTAGGGAATGTTTCTTAAAAGACATTCTAAAAGAAAGCAAAAGTAGTGATTTCTGGAGAGTAGGATTATATATTCAATTGCTTGGAGACAGCTTTAAATTTTCTTTCATATTTCTGTGTACTTTGAATAATTAATGAAAAACATGAATTATTTCATCAGAAAATATAGTTAATAAATGTACACACAATATTGAAAAATATTTTTAGTAATTATCCACAGCAATGATAATCTCTAGTATTTGGGATGGCAACATCATGCTTGGGAAATTACTCTAAGTTGCTATTTATGTGAGTCAAAATTGGAAGCAATATAACTATCTCAAAGGAAAAACGGTCAAAGAGATTCCATATAAGAAATTTTATACAAAGTCACATAATTAAATTAACAGTTAAACTAATGATAAGTTTGATAACATAGGAGGAAGGGTTATAATAATTCCAAGTCAAAATCAGGACACAAAATGATATTATATGATGATTTCAATGACAAACTCAATATGTAATGAACAAATACTTGAAATAAAACAATCATAACATAGTATGTTGGAATTATGGGATACTTTTCAGATGAAATTTTTAGAAGCATGCTGGTGACTTCAGGGTAAAATGAACATCTCTGAGTAACATCTCTGATGCCTATTTAGATTATAGGCATCATTAGGAATTTTATAGCATGTTGAATTCATAGGCAGAAATGCTCAATATTCTAGTTTAGTCCCACAGTACAGTCAAGAAGGTAAACAGTTTTCCTCAACTATTCCAACCTCATAGTTTTCTTGACATTGGTTATATAATGACATCAGGGAAGCTGATGTTGAACACGAAGGCATTAAGTAAAATATTGTCAAAATAGAGTTTTATAAAGCATATTATGTCCAAGAAACTGATGGGTTCAGAGATGAAGGGGTAGGAGACCCAAAAATAAGTGAACTGAACTGAGAGTATTTTCTTCCAGAGGGATTCTCCAACAATATGAGTGCTTAATCTTAGTGGAATAGTCTCTTTTAGATTTCAAAGCACATAGATAAAACGTATAACACATGAGATATATGTGTGTATCTGTGTGCATAAACAATGTTTTAATTCTTAAGGAAACCCAGGGACAGGTAAGGCAAATACTTTCACTCCATTGTTCAAATGAAAGCTAAATTTTTAACACAGTTAAGTTACTTGCTGAAGGAGAATTGAAGTTCTGCAGTTTTCAATCTTGGTAGGAATCAGAATTTTTAAAGGACATTTCATTTTACCTCCCCAAATGCAAAGGCTTTGATCCAAGGTAGTTAGCTTCTGAATCAGCAGATAGATCTGGGAGAGGCTTGGGCATCTGCTGATTTACCAAGAGTCATAGAGGATTGAAGGCAGTCAGAGGTAACATAACATGGAGCAAAAGCAAGGCATTCAGAGTTCAGCCCACCGATCTTCCCAAGCTGTCACTTCTTTTCTTCTCTTTGCAGATTCAGCCCTTGTTCTCAACTGCACCTTACTTTCAGCCAGTAGTACTACGATGAATAGCAGTGTGACTGAATTCATTCTTCTTGGGTTGACACGGGAGGCAGGAAAGCAGAAGGCAGTATTCGGGGTCTTCTTGATCTTTTACCTTGCGACACTGTTGGGGAACTTTCTCATTGTAGTGACTATTAAAACAAGCAGGACCCTTGTGAGTCCTATGTACTTCTTCCTGTTCTATCTGTCTTTTGCTGACGCCTGCTTCTCTACAACCACAGCCCCCAGATTGATTGTGGATGCCCTTGCTCAGAAGAAGACCATTTCCTACAAAGAGTGCATGACTCAGGTCTTTGCAGCCCATTTCTTTGGGTGCATGGAAATCTTGGTGCTCATCCTCATGGCTTTTGATCGCTATGTAGCTATTTGTAAGCCCTTGCGATACTCTACCATCATGAGCCGGCACGTCTGCAGCGTTTTGGTGATTCTAGCCTGGGTGGGATCATGTATCCACTCCTCGGCACAAATTTTCCTGGCTTTGAGATTGCCTTTCTGTGGCCCCAACGTGATTGACCACTATTTCTGTGACTTGCAGCCCTTGTTGAAACTTGCCTGCATGGACACTTATGTGACAAATTTGCTAGTTGTTTCCAACAGTGGGACCATATGCACAGTGAGTTTCATAATCCTGCTTACCTCCTATGTTGTTATCTTGTACTCTCTGCGTAACCACAGTGCTGAAGGAAGGCGAAAAGCCCTTTCCACCTGCACCTCCCACTTTATTGTGGTTGTCTTATTTTTTGGTCCATGCATATTCATGTATACACGCCCCCCAACCACATTTCCAATAGACAAGACAGTGGCTGTGTTTTATACAATTGGGACGCCTCTGCTCAACCCTCTGATCTATACTCTGAGGAATATGGAAGTGAAAAAAGCCATGAAGAAATTATGGTGTAGCAAAGCATGACTTCTTTGGATACAGGATATTCAGGGTTTCTAATGTATTTTTCCTTAACAGCCTGGTCTTCCTTCAGGGACAGGCAAAATGAATTATTCTCATTGTGGGAAAAATCCATTAGGAAATTTTAATTTCACTAATATTTATATATTTAATTGACTTATTATGAATAAGTACGAATAATACACGTCCTTTTTCAGAGAGGATGGCATTAGAATAAGATTATTTAAATTCCATAACCATTGTGAACAACCTGGCTGCCTCTCAGTTGAATTCTTTTGACCACTGCCCATATTCACATGATAATTTCTCTTTCTGTACAATTTGTCTTCAGAAAAAAATATACTGACTATTGACAGAATGATTGTGTGTGTGTGTGTGTGTGTGTGTGTGTATGTGTTTGCACACACCAATTCTTTACAGATTTTATTTTAGTCCTTAAAAACTTGGACATAGAGCTAATCCCTATAGAATCAGAACTTAGAAAGGAAGGTTGTGGTCTTGACAACCTGGGAGTTGGAGAAGATGTTCTGAGTAAATTCTGTGGTGGAATCCTTGCCTGAGGCTGACTCACTGGGACATGGATGGACCCTCAAACTCCATGAAAAGCTGGAAATCTCAGTGAAAACCTGGACTGTCACTGGAAAACAGTGTCAATGTTCGGTGAATGGTGGGAGAAGGAGAGTTTTACACTTGGCAGTGATGGGCGGTATCAGCCAGGAACTGCTTTTTGGCAGGGTCCTTCTCTTTCATCGTCACAGATCAGGGTCAGTGAGGGGGTTTGGCAGCAGGAATATGCAGAAGGTTAAGGGGTAGAAGGGCGCTAGAAAACAACGTACAGTGTAGAGAAAGCAAAGGTGAAAGGAAAGTGGTAACTGTATCCAGGTGGGATAGAAGCTTTACCTTTTTATATTGGAGAATTGCTCCTTGTGTATCTGAACATTTGCAGGGAGAAAAATGGAGTTCCTGGGTATCTCTATAAAATTGACCTAGATTAGCTTGACTTCCTTATCTCTTGCATTTATTTGCATATTGAGAAAACACATTTATTTATTTATTTATTTATTCATTTAGGGTTCCCAATGGTGTCTGAACATTCAAATTTCATATTCCTCGGGAGAACCCAGGATTGAAGGCCCACATTAGTGCTTTTCAATTCTGGTCTTCTGGTTTTGTAGGAGAATGTTTGAATACGTATTTTGATTTTTGAAGTTAACCAGTTGAGATGTGTAATAAACACCCTACCACCATAACTACCACCACCTCCGCCACCACCACATCGTAATCTCATAATTAAGTACCGTCATGTGATGCTGTTTCAGTGTCTGAACTTACAATTCCCACCAAATTGGCACCAAGAAGAATTACTTTAAGTGATATAGGCTAATGGGAAAAGAATCCAATGACCTTCCCAAGTATGAGAACATTTCTACCAACTGAAGACCAAATGTTATCATGTCCCATCTAAGATGCCCAAGACTCCTACATAGAAAGAGGTGGCAGAATAAATAGTTAAGTCCCAAGGAAGACATTTGTCAGAGCTCTAAGTGCCATATTTACAAGAGGCAATTATGTTTTATGTTCTAAGTGAAGACTCCCGATCTTCCTAATTTTGTGCCTTGCAGTTTCATTTCTAAAGCATTTGAATCTGCTCATGTGAAGGTTATATTTACAATACTCAATTCTTAAGTGACCAAGACATAATAAAATAAATGTTTAATTCTTATCACTTGTTGATTCTTAAAATTTAATATAGTGGGAGAAAGAAAATATTCATTAGTGTTCAGAAAGCTGTGGGAATTTTCTTTTCATGCTTAGGTCATTTAGATCCCAGCTTCCCTTAGATGTTAGATAAAGTCAGTTCATAGGGGTGGAAGAAGTGGTCAGGGGACCAAAAAGTCTTATGTGACCTGGTACCTTAACAAACTCACTCACCGTGTCTGCTTCTGGCAAATGGTGAAAGATTTTTCTTTGCCTTCCTTTTGGGGGATTTTTGTAGGCTCTCTAATTATAGTATCCTTGGTGTGGGAAGAAGATTTCTGTTTCTTATGATCACTGATGACTCCTTGTTAGCCCTCAGAAAGCCAGTGGTTTCCTTCCAAATTCTGTACCCTTCTTAGTGAACTCTTTCGAGCTAGTCCCTAGAAGTTCTCCTTATAGCTTCTCTGTGGGAGTGTGTGGGGAAACATCCAGGCATATCTGCTCCCAAAGAGTTATATTTATATAGAAAACTTCTAACATAGGCTAATGTCAACCAGTCACCCTCACCTGATACCAACCAGTCTCTCTTCCTTCCTCGACTTTTCTTATCTCATTCTGCTGTGAGTACCCATATGGAGGGCCCCATGCTAGGTTCTCCGAGTAGTGCTCCAGCATGCAAACACACACACGCGCGCACACACACACACACACAGACACATATGAATTCTGGGGTGAGGGGCAGATATATCTCTACAGTGATTTACTTAAAGCTTTTTTTCACAAGTCTCTTGGCCACTTTATAACCTGACCACGTCTATATCCTTTATCTAGTAGGATACTTTCTTTCATCTTTTTCTTTGGTTTGGAAATAGGCAGAAGGTGATTTAGAACATAGTTCACATCCATTGTGTCTATACAACATTTCAGTTTTAACACCTTGCTACATTAGAAAGGTTACACTATAATTTGTATGAACACTGGGCCTCAACAGAATTTATTTTCATTTAGAAAGTGATGGTAGACAGCACTGGAGAGGCCAAGATGGAGGACCAGCAGGGAATTTTTTTTTCCTTTCTCGTCCCTGAAATGCAGCTGGATCAACACTAAACCACCTTGCACACCTAGAGAAGAGATTTGAGAATTAACACAGTAATCTGCAACTTGAGGCACAGAACTCATCAGGTACATGAGTGCAGAGAGGTGAACTGGGGGAGAGAGAAGCTGTGGATACTAGGAGCTGTTTTGCTTGAGGAAAGAGACACGGTGAGAGTATAGGAAATGCAATCCCTCTAAAAGCAGCTGGTGAAGAAGAAAAAGAGCAGAAACACCCACAAGAAAGGGAGAAAGAGAACTTAGAAAAGAGAGGGTTTAATTAAGTCTCCATAAACAGGGGTGGGCAGAAGCTGAAACTCCACAGCTCAATACCCAGCAAAGCTCTGTTTGGAAGGGTGAATTCCCCAGCATCAGACAGTGAGGTCCGAGGGGGTCCTAGGGCCACACCGGGAGAGGCAGTTTCCTTCCGGGATAACATTTGGTAGACGCTGTGTGGCCTCCCCACAGGTAATGGTCCCAGCGGACCCTGGATAACAGCCACATTCACTGGGGTTGCAGCGAGGATGTTAAGGGTGAAGCCTGGTGCCATATCTGTGTTGTGATTTACCATAATTCATAATCCCTGCATCACTGCTGCTGCATGATTGCATGAACTTTTTCTAGCACAGGCTGGAACCAGGCTTCACTCTCTGGGCATCTGCAACATCACAGTCATGTGAACCTTCCTGGGGGCAGGGAGGCACCGGCCATTGCTCTTGAGACCCTCCCCCAGAGCATCTCAGTGGGTCATAGCTGCGAGGCCCTCAGAAGTGAGGGGTTGGATACACAGTCCCATCTGAGATAAAACGTGGGGGGAAGGTGCTGCCTGGTGGAGTGATGTCTTGGTCACAGGCAGTGTAGTTGCGGGGAGTGGACAGAAGCCTGAGACAAAGGAGGAGTGCTTGATTGCTGGTGGGGGAGTTCACAGAGTTCTGATACTAGAGACTGGGTAGCTTAGTGTTTCCATTTTCAGCCCTCCTGAGCATGTGAATACACACCCATGCTCGCCACAACCTTCCACTCTAGCACACTAAGCAGCGCCATCTTGTGGAGGATCGAGCCATTACAACAAGGTCCTTCCAAGTGGGCCAATGGTGCTCTAGAGGAATGCCACAAGTGTCTGCCTGCTTAGTTTACAACCATAAAGTGCTTGATAGTTTGACTCCTGGAGGAAACTGGATTTCTTTCAACCATATTTCATTCTGTTCACTGGTCCGTCTATTCAGTTTTTTTTTCTGTTTCTTCTCTTTTCTCATTCTTGAAAAGACAAAGAGAAAAACATATTTATTTTCCATTTTTATAAAAAGATTTCTCTTTACGGTTTTTACTTTACTTTTTACTTTATTGTAAATTTTTAAATCCTATTTCACTTTCATCATTTTATTTTATTCTATCTTACTGTATTTGTTATTTTAAATTTTCAAATGTTTTTCTTTTTGTCCCCTTTTATTCACTTGTTTTATTTCCTTTGTTCTCTATTCTATCAAGCTTCTTTCAACAACCAGACCAAAACACATCTACAATCCAGCATTCTTTACTTGATATTTTTTGTGTTGTTTTAAATTTTTGAATTTTTATTTATTTATTTTACTTTATTAATTCTTTTTCATCCTACAAAATGATGAAATGAAGGAATTCAGCCGAAAAGAAAGAAGAGGAAGAAGTGACAACCAGAGACTTAATCAACTCAGTTATAAGCAAGATGTCAGAAACAGAATTTTAGAATCACAATATTAAGAATACTACTCAGCTTAAAACATACACACACACAAACACACACACACACAAACACAAACACACACACAATCACTTTCTGTGGCAATAAAAGAAGTAAACTCTTGTCAGAGCGAAATTAAAAAAGTTATAACTGACCTTCAATCTCAAATGGTGCCATAATGGCCAGGGTGGATGAAGCAGAGCAGCAAGTCAATGATATAGAGGACAAAATTATGGAGAATAATAGAGTTGAGAAAAACAGGAAAACTAAGGCAAAAGAGCATGATATAAGAATGAGAGAACTCAGTGACTCATTAAAAGGGAATAATATCCAAATCATAGGGGTCCCAGAAAATGAAGAGAGAGAAAAAGGGGTAGAAAGGTCATGTGAGCAAATAATAGTGGAAAAGTAGACCTCAAAATCCAGAAAGCCCAGAAAACTACCATTAGGGTCAACAAAAACCAAGCATCAAAAAGGCATATCATGTTCAAATTCACAAAATACTCAGGCAAGGAAAGAGTCATGAAAACAGCAAGGGGAAAAAAAACTCTTAATCCTCAAGGGAAGACAGATCATGTTCACAGCACACCTATCTGCAGAAACTTGGCTGGCCAGAAAGAAGTGGCAAGATATGTTCACTTGTTGGATCAGAAAAGTATGCATCAAGAATTCGTTATCCAGCAAGGTTGTAATTGAAAATAGGAGAGACAAAAAGTTTCCCAAACAAACCTGATGAAGCTGCTGAACACTAACCCAGCCCTGCAAGAAATTTTAAGGGGAACTCCCTGGGAGGAAAAAAGACGAAACAAACAAAAAAGATCAAAAGCAACAAAGACTAGAAAGGACCAGAGAATACCACCGGAAACTCCAACTCCACAGACAATTTGAATAGCCCACTAAAGAAATTGACTCCATAATCATAAATCTCCCCAAAACCCGAGTCCAGGGCTGGATGGCTTTCCTGGGGAATTCTACCAAACACTGAAACAAGAATTAACACCTATTCTCTTGAAGCTGTTCAAAAAAATAGAAAAGGAAGGAAAAGTTCCAAACACATTCTATGAGGCCAGCATTACCTTGATTCCAAAACCAGACAAACACCCCACTAAAACAACTACAGACCAATTTCCCTGTTGCACATGGATGTAAAAGCTCTCAACAAGATCCTAGCCAACACTAAAAAAATTATTCACCACGATCAAGTGGTTTATAGCTGGGATGCAAGACTGACTCAATTCCATAAACCAATCAATGTGATACATCTTGCTTAGAAAAGAAAGGAGAAGAACCACATGAACCTGTCAATAGATGTGGACAAAGCATTTGACAAAGTTCAGCATCTTTTCTTGATAAAACGCCTCAAAGAGTAGTGATAAAAGGATCATACCTCAAGATCATAAAACCTATATACGAGAGATCCACCAATATCATCCTTGGTGGGGAAAAAACTGAGAGCTTTCCCACAAGGTCACGAAAACGACTGGGATTTCCACTCTCTCCACTATTATTCAACATAGTATTGAAAGTCCTAGCCTCAGTAATCACACAACACAAAGGAATAAAATGCATCCAATTGGCAAATAGGAAGTCAAACTTTCACTCTTTGCAGACGACATGATACACTATATGGAAAACCCAAAGGTTCCGCCAAAAAGCTGCCAGAACTGATCCGTGAATTCAGCAATGTCGCAGGATATAAATTCAATGCACAAAATCGGATGCATTTCTACATACCAATAATGAAGCAACAGAAAGATACATCGAGGAATCGATCCCATTGGCAATTGCACCAAGAACCATAAGACACCTAGGAATAAACCTAAACAAAAAGGTGAGAAATCTATACTGAAAACAATAGGAAGCTACTGAAAGAAATGGAAGAAGACACACAACAAGATGGAAAAATATTCCCTGGTCATGGATTAGAAGAACAAATATTGCTAAAATGTCAATACTACCCAAGGAAATCTACGTATGTAATGCAATCCCTATGAAAATAAGACCAGCATGCTTCACAGAGCTAGAACAAACAATCCTAAAGTTTGTGTTGAACCAGAAAGTACCCTGAAGAGCCAAAGCAATCCTGAAAAAGAAAACCAAAGCTAGAGCATCACATTCTGGACTTCAAGGTGGATTCCAAGGCTGTAATCATCAGGACAGTATGGTACTGCCACCAAAACAGACACTTAGATCAAGGGAACAGAATATAGAGCCCATAAATGGACCCACAAACATATGGGCAACTAACCTTTCACAAAGCAGGAAAGAAAATCGAATGGAATAAAGACACTCTTCAGCAAATGGTATTGGGAAAACTGGACAGCAACATGCCGAATAATGAACCTGGAACACTTTCTTACACCAGACACACAAATAAACTCAAAATGGATGAAAGACCTAAGTGTAAGGCAGGAAGCTCTCAAAATCCTAGAGGAGAAAACAGGCAAAAACCTCTTTGACCTCGGCTGCAGCAACTCCTTGCTCAATATGTCTCTGGATGCAAGGGAAGAAAGCAAAAATGAACTCTTGGGACCTCATCAAGATAAAAAGCTTTTGCGTGGCGAAAGAAACAATCAGCAAAAACAAAAGGCAAATGATAGAATGGGAGAAGATGTGTTCAACTTACATATCAGATAAAGGGTTTGTATCCAAAGCCTATAAAGAATTTGTCAAACTCAACACCTGAGAAAGAAATAATCCAGTGAGGAAATGGACAGAAGACCTGAACAGACACTTTTCAAAAGAAGACATCCAGATGGCTGACAGACACATGGAAACATGCTCAACATCACTCATCACCAGGGAAATACAAATCTAAGCCACAGGGAGATACCACCTCACAGCTGTCAGAATGGCACACATTAGCAACTCAGCCAACCATAGATGTTGGCGAGGATGCGGAGGAAGGGGAACCCTTTTGCACTCCTGGTGGCAATGCAAGCTGGTGCAGCCACTCTGGAAGACAGTATGGAGTTTCCTCAAAAAATTAACAATAGAACTACCCTGTGAGCCAGCAATTGCACAACTACATATTTATCCAAAGGATACAGGTATGCTGTTTTCAAGGAACACCTGCACTCCATTGTTTATAGCAGCGCTATTGACAAAAGCCAAAGTATGGAAAGAGACCAAATGTCCATTGACAGATGAATGGATAAAGAGGATGTGGTATACACACATACACACACACACACACACACACACACACACCTGGAGTATTACTCGGCAATCAAAAAGAATGAAATGTTGCCATTTGCATCAATGTGGATGGAACTAGAGTATTCTGCTGAGGGAAATTAGTCAGAGAAGACAAATATCATATGACTTCACTCATATGTGGAATTTAAGATACAAAACAGATGACCATAAGGCAAAAGAAGCAAAAATAGTGTAAAAACAGGGAAGGGGACAATGCATGAAACTCTTAAATGTAGAGAACAAACTGATGGGTGCTGGAGGGGTTGTGAGTGGGTGGGTGGATAAATGGGCAACGGACATTGAGGAAGACACTTGTTGGGATGAGCCCTGGATGTCAGATGTAGGGGATGAGTCACTGGATTCTACTCCTGAAATCATTAGTGAACTATGTGCTCACTAACTTGCCTGTAAATTAAAAAAAAAATGATGTGGCACGTACATGCAGTAACACTTAGCCTTATTAAGAATGAAATCTGGCCATTTGCAACAACGCGGATGGACTTAGAGTGCCCATAAGCTAAATAAATCAGACAGAGGAAGTCAAATAGCGTATGATTTCACTCATATGTGGATTCAAGAAATAAGGCAAATGAGCAAAGAAAGAAGGAAGAGGAAAAACACCCAGACTCTAAAATACAGAGAATAAAATGCTGGTTGCCTAAGGGAGGTGGGCAGCAGGGTGAAATAGTAAAGGAGATCAAGAGGAGGGAAGATACTCCAGAGGTAGTCAGTCTGTGACACTTGTGATGAACGCTGAATAATGTGTAGAATTGCTCAATAACAAAAGTGCATTTCATTGTTAAGTATAACTTGAGTTGATTTAAAAATAAAAACTACTTAAAAACATCTTCATTTCCATATTTTTCTCTTCTCTCGTTACCTGCCGACTTACTGACTTCAAAATATATAGAAATTGTAGGAATTTTAATGAGTAGTTTCATTTTAATTTTATATTTTATGAGTATCATTAAGATTTATAATATTATATCTGAGAGTGACATTTTCTAGAATAAGAAATAGGGAGAAGTTAGAAACGTGCTTAAAGTGACAGACATATAAATAGTGAAGCTAGAATTCAATTTCATCACATGTGGTTCAACCTGTACATGGGCTCCGAGTTTCATGTGGGGTTAGAAAAGATTTGGCTTAAAGAGCAGAGCATTTGGGAACTTTCAGTGATCTATACCTGCTTGCTTTTTCCGTAGGGCAGGGACAGGAGTGGAGCACTTGGTAACTGAAATGAAAGGTGTCCCTTAGGAGAGACTGGTAGGGGAGAAGGGCTCTGAGGACAGAATCTGCCCATTGATGGCCTTGTTCAGGAATCCTTGGCACTGAGGTTGCTGTGGTCAAGGATTGACTGAGTTTATCCCTTGGGGTTGGGTGGGAAGGGCAGAGTCCTTGTCCCTCCAAAGGCTCAGCATTTGTGAACGTCTATGAAATCCCTATAAATATCTGATGGAGGAGGAAGAAATGTTAATTCATGTGTTCTTCCAGGGTTTTTTTTTTTTTTTTTTTTGGGTTACAGAGCTGCTTTTAGAGATGTTCCTATGATAGAATAGTGGGGATGTTTCATTTTAATTCTCAAAAGTTCTAAGAATAGAAGGGAGAAAATTTCTGCTGATATTACATCCCTAACTCAGGCCTTCTAGGAAAGACTGGCTATGTGTGGAGTATCTCCTCTCCCCACAGACGCTGCACTGGAAAGCTGAGTAAATCTATTGGATGTGCGGTTCACATGTTGCACACTTACTGCACATGATTCATCTTCAAAGTAAATCCGAATTGCGAGAGCAAATCTAGGAGCTCTCTATTGGATCTCATCTCCTTTATGAGCAATAAGGTAAGTTTTCAAACCCAAGTAAACTATGTTCTTTTCCTTGCCTCCCATTCAAGACTGGGTTTTAGGGCAGTTGCCATGATTTAGTTCTGTCTCCTGAGAACCTTGAAGCTCAAGGAACATATTTATCTCTGTGATGAGAGGATCTGAATGTGTCAGGGCTCCCAGCTTTCCCTGGCCTCTGCTTGAGGCAGCACAGTCTCAGGAAAAATTCTTATCGAAAGGGTGGGGGGTATATTTGAGGGGGCAGAGGTATAGTGTCCTCTACATATGGGTTTCTTTTTCTTTTAATGGATTAAATAAGCAGCTGATCCTCAATTTTTTTAATTTAGTTTAAATGGTTATTTATTTATTTCGAGAGAGACAGAGAGAAGAGAGATAGAGAAAGAGAGAATGGGTGAGTGAGACAGTGAGAGAGAGAGAGAATCCGAAGCAGGTTGTCAGCCCAGAACCCAAAGTGGGCCTTGTCCCATGAACCGTGAGATCATGGCATGAGCTGAAATGAAGAGTCTGACACATAACTGACTGAGTCACCCAGGTGCCCCTATACAGGTGAATTTTTTGTTTGTTTAAATTTTTTACAAATGTTTTATCTATTTTTGAGACAGTGTGACAGAGTGCGAGCAGGGGAGGGGCAGAGAGAGAGGGAGACACAGAATCTGAAGCAGGCTCCAGGCTCTGAGCTGACAGCACAGCACCCAACGTGGGGCTCAAACTCATGAACTGTGAAAGCATGACCTGAGCCAAAGTCGATGCTTAACTGACTGAGCCACCCAGGCACTCCCAGGTGGATTTCTTATTTACAAGGTTTATGTTCAGGAAAAGGATCAGGTTGTATACTGACCATATGCAGTCTGTATGGATTGATACAGTCGATACCATCATTCTATGATACACTGACTGTTCTGACGTCATGATATTAACGTTGGCTATCCAGACCCCATGTAAAACCTGCTTACAGCTAAGAATTATATTCTCTTTCTGCTGTTGGAGTAAGAGGTATATACGGAGTGGAAGAATGAGAAACAAACTCTCTGGTGAAAACCTAGACAAGTACTCTTTATCCCTAATAGGATCCTTTGCTCAACCTTAACTGTGGGCTTAAATGATAAATATGAACATAAAAAATATATATAAATATAAATCTAATCATAAATATCGATACAAATTCTGCTCTCTTTTTTAATCCCTTTTCAATTTGCATCCATTTGAGAGTCAGGATACATACTGGACATGGCAGTGCTTTTCTTCTTTCCTGGTACATGGTTTCTGGCTTTATGCCAGCTCCACCCAAATAAATGGAGTCTGATGCTTTGCAGGGCAGTGGTGGGTGAGGTGTGGAGTGTTCGAGAGGGAGAGATGACCATGGAGCACAAAGGCTTGAGTTCTGGTACTGGATGCTTTTTGACTGCTCTCTGCTAAGCTGCTTCCCAGCCTAGTCTGCAGTGCACCAATAGATCAATGTGAACTTGCTAATGAGATATGAATTCTAATGAGCAATGATTTTAAAGAGAAAAGGAAAGAAAACTATAATCAAGGGTTGCATGATTCAAAACACACACACGCACACACACATTTTAGCAGTGGAAGGTAAGTAGCAAGAAAGTTGTTTAGGAAAACCTAGAAGGCTGTGCTGAGGAGATGGACTGGGTACTCTGGACACAGGAAGTAAATGCGGAAGGTGGAAGTTTATCAGACGAAGGTCATTTAGCCACTAGGAAATACTGAAAATGTAGTGAATGATATGGTTGGAACATATTCACGAGGGACAGCAAGTGTCAGGCATGGCTGGAACACACATGAGCAGAAGCCTTGGGAGGAAAGGTGGTAAGTAAGACTATGGCACAGCGTTTGAGGACTTTGAAAGTCATGGTGAGTATTTCAGCCTTTGCAATTGAAAACCACAGTAACCCTTTTATCATAAGTTAAGATTCATCATATTTTTAGAATGCCCACTTTTCCTTTTGAAGTTGTAGCTAGGAGGTAAAAAGAGGGGAGGATGGAGAGCGAGGAGAAGATGGAATTTCTGAAATTGGGTCCTTTCTTTCTGTATAGAAACATAGAGGGTCCACTTAAAGAACTGTAGGATTGACCATTTGCAATACTGACATTCATGAGATACCAGTCCGATTTTGTACTATGTATGAGCTAATAATGCTCACAGTGAAAACTCACGTAGTTATCTCCCTCGACATGTTATTTTTCTTCAACAAAATGGTGTGAGACATTTTATTTAGAATTTGATGAGTATTAGACACTGTGTGAAAGGAGTTTTTATGTCCCATGTTTTGAGAATCTAAACTGATCCTGTTTTAGATCAGTGAAAATACTCTGTATGATATTACGATGATGGATGTCTGTTACTAATATGTACCGAAAGTATAGAATGTACCACACCCAAGAGTGAGCCTTGGGGTAAACGTTGGACTCTGGGTGATGAGGATGTGTCACGGTAGGCTCATCAGTTCTGGGAAATGTACCGTTCTGGCGGGCAATGTTGGTAATGGCAGGGGTGATATTTGGGTGGCGGCTAGGGACCATATGGGGAATTTCTGTACCTGTGTGTTGGTGTTGCTGTGAATGTAGCACTGCTCTAAAAAAATTAAGTCTTAGCAACAAGAACAAACTAAGAAGCAACAACGACCAAAAGATCTTATGAAAGCTGAGAGGAGGCGTGTGATTTTGCTGCCTCCTCCCCGCCCCCCACAGAGACAGCTGAGAGGGAGCCCATCTGCTCCTTCTCTGAGAGGGGAAGGTACAGGTCTGGAGTCACCATTGAATCATACTCGGGATGCCTGCTGGACCAGTCTTCGTTTTGTTGGGGCCACAGTGGGTCCACCTGTATGTTCTCCATTGAGTTTCTAATGCAGGGGGTTCAAAGATGGATGTCTTCAGTGCAACCCTGACATCTTGAAGGGAGCAGGCACCTCATTCCAGACAAGCCCAAATCCAACTGGGCTAAATTTAGAAAAACCAAATGATTAAATTTTGATAAACAGCTGAATGATTCTGTTCTTCTGTGCTGAATAAATCTTAATAAAATCAGCTCTCATATCTTGTATATCTCCAAATCTAATACTTGACTGCAAAAATATGTTCAAATTTCATAACGTGGCTTCCATGGCCTTTGGCAGAGAGGAAACCTTACTTTTCCAAGTTTTTCTGCTGTGACACTAGAATCAGTCTAAACCAGAGGTTTCATATTGATCTTCTCTATTTGCCCCATCATCCCCATTAAAACTTTGGTTGGTTTCGGGGGCGCCTGGGTGGCGCAGTCGGTTAAGCGTCCGAGTTCAGCCAGGTCACGATCTCGCGGTCCGGGAGTTCGAGCCCCGCGTCAGGCTCTGGGCTGATGGCTCAGAGCCTGGAGCCTGTTTCCGATTCTGTGTCTCCCTCTCTCTCTGCCCCTCCCCCGTTCATGCTCTGTCTCTCTCTGTCCCAAAAATAAATAAACATTGAAAAAAAATTTAAAAAAAAAACAAACAAACAAAAAAAAACTTTGGTTGGTTTCTTTCATGTCAAATGTTCTCACCCTCTGATTTTCATGTCTTTGGACCACAAACTCTTTACAACCAAGGGCCTATTTTATTTCTACTTTCATGTCATCATGGATCACATTTAGGGAGGCTGTTTGCACTTTGTATTTGGTTTTTAGTATTTATTAGCGATATTTGGAGATGCCATTCCCAGCTACTGAT
Source organism: Leopardus geoffroyi (assembly GCF_018350155.1). Lineage (NCBI taxonomy): Eukaryota > Metazoa > Chordata > Mammalia > Carnivora > Felidae > Leopardus > Leopardus geoffroyi. Next base: position 100,765,611 of record NC_059329.1, read on the forward strand.
CACCATGAGCAAATTAGCAGAAATCACAGTGCCGAGATGATTTCAGTCATTCGAAGGAGGAAATTGTCATAGGTTCTGGCTGTAAAATTCTCTTTTGTCTGGCAAGAGTGGGACACAGGATGAAAAATGAGAGATGGCTAATGTCTGGGAAGGACAAGAGCTCTGAATAAGTGTCTTTGCCCTGTTTTTATTAGGATGAGAAGGATTACAAACCTGGCGATGGGCGTGCACATAGAGAAAATGATTTTGTCAACATTAACTTGTGGTTGTGAGGGAAAGGGGGTCCTGTAGGGTTAGGGGTTTGGGTTAATACAAAACAAAAGCTGGGTGCAGGGCAATCGGGAGGAAGGTTGTTTACAGTGGATATGAGGCAAAACCTCTGTTTATCTTAGCTAGCCTAGGGGATGAGGCAGGTAGGGGAAATAACCTCAGAGTTAACAAGGCACCTTTTCTTTTGTTAACCCTCTCTGCTCTGGGCTGCTTTGCCTGCAGCGCAGCAGTCCACAGTCCAATTCACCAATTTACCTAACTGGGCCCTATCCTCCTGCGAAAGCAGCTTTTCTGATGTAGTACTAAATTGGCAATGGTTTCAACCTGAACATCTAATCTTGTTTATTTCATATACCTATGTGTTGGGCACATTTGTCCCTGTTCCTATTTAAGCCTTTGCCAATCCCTCTCTGTTCTAGGGGTTCTGCACCGGTGTTTATTTTGGGGTGCCTTTACACCTCCCTATTCCTTCTTGGTGCCTTTTTGCCTCCTTATACTCAGGGTGCCTTTGCAACCCCCTATTCTTGGGGTGTCAATCTGGCTAACTCCAACTCGGGTGTGACTGTTTTCTGACTGTAATTCTCTATGCCTTGTTAACCCATCAGCGTAAGCCCAGAGGATTCCTAAGCTTAACCCCCACAGGCAATTAGTGTGAAAACAGTTGTGCAGCTGTATTAGGGGTAAATGAACAGGTAGATTAATATCTTGATAATATTAATAATCGTAATACAACATTGATGCTAATAACCTTAATGAAAGGACCATTCCAAAAGCATGTACTGCCTATCTGCATCTCTTATGCATTGTACATACTTAATTATTTAGCTTTCATAGAAACTCTAAAAGGTAGATTATTTTACTCCTCACATTTACAGGTGAAGAAAATGAAGCCCAGAGATATATCGGGACTTGTGAAATATGGCACCATACTGTGCAGCAGTTGGGGTATGAATCCAGGCGTTTCAGCTTCAGCTTCAATGCTCTGTCACTGTGCTAACCTACGTCTCTGTTCTGATTTAGGATATTTGCATATCAGGGAACCTGGTTCAGAATCTGACTTTCTTCAGTTAAAGCTGTAGTTCATCCCTTAACATAATCTGGAGTTTTTCACTGATCCGTCTGTCTCTTAGGAATTTTTACACTTCTCTCTGCAGATGGTTTCTAGTCTTCTAATACCAACCACATACTCCCTTACATAATGAATTATTTCATCTACATGTATCTTAAAACTCAAATATCATTAATAAGAAGTGAGTATTTTGCCCATTCTTGACAATAAATGCAGGTAATTGTGATTCCATATTTAAAATAAAAGATTATTATAGATTTATGAGAGAAGGGAACAGGTAGTACAATTGTACTAATTTGGATGTAAATTTTAAAAAATAAAAAATAAAATAAAAAAAAATAAAAATAAAATGTTTTGAAAAAACACTAAATTAGAATGGGGAAATGGACAGCTAGTAATATAAGAAAGGAAAAAAAGTCATAGAAAAAGGAAAAAGTAAAATCATAATAGGGGAAATAGCAGAGGCTGGGACTTACAGACTTCTCGCTTTTTATGAGCTGGATCTTTTTCTCATTTCATCTGCAGTGTAACCATGTTATGTGTAAAGTAGCTTTTCCCAGCTAGTAAAGAGTGGAGCTGGGATTTGAACCCAAGACATCTGATTGGAGCCACTGTGTTCTTGACCAAGAAATGTAGTTATTTTCTTGATGAATAGCCATCACAGATAAAATATCAACATTGCAAAATATGAACTGAACAAAGATAAAAAAATTCTTGTAAGAGCAATATTTTCATTAAAAAATGTAGTAAACATGTAAAAAAAGTAGTAAAAATGTAACATGTGGCTGGTGATAAAAATGTGTATGTACATAACAAAATGCAATTTTTTTCTACTAACCAAATGAGAGAATAAGATCATGACATAAAATACCTTTTTTGTTTGTTTGCACCTTCTGCAAAATCATGAACCTTGAAATATTGACCATATGTGTATGGTGAGCTCTTCTGAAAAATCATGAACCTTGAAATATTGACCATATGTGTATATAGTGAAAAGATGTGGAGATAAACACAAATATAAATATACTTAGAGAATGTTTCTTAAAAGACATATATGAAAACCAATAGTTATTTCCAAAGAGTAGGATTATAGATACAATAATTTGGAGACAGCTTTTAAATTTTCTTTCATTCTTCTGTGTACTTGGAATAATCAATGATAATCGTGAATTATTTCATCAAAAATATAGTTAATAAATGTACACAAAATACTGAAAAACGTTTTTAATAATTGTCAAAAGCAATGATAATCTCTAGCATTTGGGACAGTGGCGTCATACTTGGGAAACTAAGTTGTTATCTATGTGAGTCAAAATTGGAAGCGATATAAATATCTCAAAAGACAAATGATCAAAGAGATGCCACTTAAAAAGCTTTATACAATGTCACATAATTAAATTAACAGTTAAACTAATGATAAGTATAATAACATGGGAAGAAGTGTTATAATAATCCCAAGTCAAAATCAGGACACAAAATGATATTATATGATGATTTCAGTGACAAACTCAACATGTTATGAACAAATACTTGAAATAGAACAATCATAACATAGTATGTTGGAATTATGGGATACTTTTCAGATGAAATTTTTAGAAGTATGCTGGTGACTTCAGGGTAAAATGAACATCTCTGAGTAACATCTCTGATGCCTATTTAGATTATAGGCATCATTAGGAATTTTATAGCATGTTGAATTCATAGGCAGAGATGCTCAATATTCTGAGTTTAGTCCCACAGTACAGTCAAGAGGGTAGTTTCCTCAATTATTCCAACCACAAAGTTGTCCTGACATTTGTTTTATAATGACATCAGAGAAGCTGACATTGAACATGAGTGGTGTAAGTAAAAGATTGTCAAAACAGACTTTTGTAAAGCATATTACATCCAAGATACAGATGGGATCAAAGATGAAGGGGTCAGGGACCTAAATGAGTGAAGTGAACAGAGAATATTTTCTTCCAGAGGGATTCTCTAACGATATGAGTGCTTAATCATAGTGGAATAGAGTTTTTTTTTTAGATTTCAAAACACATAGATAACACCTATATGTGTATCTGCATGCATATACAATCTTTTAATTCTTAAGGAAACTCAGGATCAGCTAAGGCAAATATTTGCACTCTCTTTTTCACACGAAAGCTAAATTATGAGACAGTTAAGTCACTTGCCCAAGGACAGTTCAAGTTCTGCAGTTTTCAGTCTTGGTGGGAATCAGAATTTTTTAAGGACATTTAATTTATCTCCCCAAATGCAAAGACTTTGTTGATCCAAGGCAGTTAGCTTCTGAATCGACAGATAGATCTGGGAGAGGCTTGGGCATCTGCAAATTTACCAAGAGTCATAGAGGATTGAAGGCAGTCAGAGGTAACATAACATGGAGCAAAAGCAAGGCATTCAGAGTTCAGCCTACCGATCTTCCCAAGCTGTCACTTCTTTTCTTCTCTTTGCAGATTCAGCCCTTGTCCTCAACTGCACCTTACTTTCAGCCAGTAGTACTACGATGAATAGCAGTGTGACTGAATTCATTCTTCTTGGGTTGACACAGGATCCAGGAAAGCAGAAGGCAGTATTTGGGGTCTTCTTGATTCTTTACCTTGCGACACTGTTGGGGAACTTTCTCATTGTAGTGACTATTAAAACAAGTAGGACCCTTGGGACTCCCATGTACTTCTTCCTATTCTATCTGTCTTTTGCTGACGCCTGCTTCTCTACAACCACAGCCCCCAGATTGATTGTGGATGCCCTTGCTCAGAAGAAGACCATTTCCTACAATGAGTGCATGATTCAAGTCTTTACATTCCATTTCTTTGGGTGCATGGAAATCTTGGTGCTCATCCTCATGGCTTTTGATCGCTATGTAGCCATTTGTAAGCCCTTGCGATACACTACCATCATGAGCCGGCACGTGTGCAGCATTTTGGTGATACTAGCCTGGGTGGGATCTTGTATCCACTCCTCGGCACAAATTTTCCTGGCTTTGAGATTGCCTTTCTGTGGCCCCAACGTGATTGACCACTATTTCTGTGACTTGCAGCCCTTGTTGAAACTTGCCTGCATGGACACTTATGTGACAAATTTGCTAGTTGTTTCCAACAGTGGGGCCATATGCACGGTGAGTTTCATAATCCTGCTTACCTCCTATGTTGTCATCTTGTACTCTCTGCGTAACCACAGTGCTGAAGGAAGGCGAAAAGCCCTTTCCACCTGCACCTCCCACTTTATTGTGGTTGTCTTATTTTTTGGTCCATGCATATTCATATACACACGCCCCCCAGCTACATTTCCAATTGACAAAATGGTGGCTGTGTTTTATACAATTGGGACCCCCTTGCTCAACCCTCTGATGTATACACTGAGGAATATGGAAGTGAAAAAAGCCATGAAGAAATTATGGTGTAGCAAAGTATGACTTCTTTGGATACAGGATATTCAGGGATTCTAATGTATTTTTCCTCAACAGTTTGGTTTTCCTTCATGGACAGGCAAGGTGAATTTTTCTCATTGTGAGAGAAATCCATTGGGAAATTTTAATTTCACCATTATTTTATATATTTAATTGAATATTATGAATAAGTACGGATAAATACACATCCCTTTTTCACAGAGGATGGCATTAGAATAGGATTACTTAAAATCCATAAACATTGGGGCGCCTGGGTGGCGCAGTCGGTTAAGCGTCCGACTTCAGCCAGGTCACGATCTCGCGGTCCGGGAGTTCGAGCCCCGCGTCGGGCTCTGGGCTGATGGCTCAGAGCCTGGAGCCTGTTTCCGATTCTGTGTCTCCCTCTCTCTCTGCACCCCCCCCCCCCGTTCATGCTCTGTCTCTCTCTGTCCCAAAAATAAATAAACGTTGAAAAAAAATTTAAAAAAAAATAAAATAAAATCCATAAACATTGTGAACAACCTGAAGTGGCTCTCAGTTGAATTCTTTTGACAGCTGGCCATATTTCATGATAATTTCTCTTCCTGTACAATTTGTCTTCCGAAAAAAATATACTGACTATTGGCAGAATGATTGTGTGTATGTGTGTGTGTGTGTGCGCGCACTAATTCTTTACAGTTTTCATTCTAGTCCTTAAGAACTTGGATGTAGAGCTAATCCCTATGGAACCAGAACTTAGAAATGAATGTTGTAGTCTTGACAACCTGGGAGTTGGAGAATGTTCTGAGCAAATTCTGTGGTGGAATGTGTGCCTGAGGCTGACTCACTGGGACATGGATGGACCCTCAAACTCCACGAAAAGCTGGAAATCTCAGTGAAAACCTGGACTGTCACTGGAAAACACTCTCAGTGTTCAGTGACTGGTGGGAGAAGGAGAGTTTTACACTTGGCAGTGATGGGCGGTATCAGCCAGGACCTGCTTTTTGGCAGGGTCCTTGTCTTTCATCGTCACAGATCAGGGTCAGTGAGGGGTTTGGCAGCAGGAATATGCAGAAGGTTAAGGGGTAGAAGGGCGCTAGAAAACAACGTACAGTGTAGAGAAAGCAAAGGTGAAAGGAAAGTGGTAACTGTATCCAGGTGGGATAGAAGAAGCTTTGCGTTTTTATATTGGATAATCACTTTTTGGATATCTGAACGTTTGCAGGGAAACAAATGCAGTTTCTTGGTATCTCTATAAAATTGACCTACATTAGCTTGACTTCCTTGGCTCTTACATTCATTTGCATATCGGGAAAACCCTTTATTTATTTATTTATTTATTTATGGTTCCTAATGGTGTCTGAAAATTCAAATTTTCTATTTCTCGGGAGAACCCATATTGAAGGTTCACATGGTGCTTTTCAATTCTGGTCTTCTGGTTTTGTAGGAGAATGTTTAAATACATATTTTGATTTTTGAAGTTAAACAATTGAGATGTGTAATAAACACCCTACCACCATAACCACCACTACGTCCGCCAGCACCACATCATAATCTCATAATTAAGTACCGTCATGTGATGCTGTTTCAGTGTCTGAACTTATAATTCCCACCAAATTGGCACCAAGAAGAATTACTTTAAGTGATACAGGCTAATAAGAAAAGAATCCAATGACCTACATAAGTATGTGAGACCAACTGAAGAGCAAATGTTATTGTGTCACATCAAAGATGCCCAAGACTCTTACATAGAAAGAGGTGGCAGAATAAATAGTTAAGTCCCAAGGAAGACATTCGTCAGAGCTCTCAGTGCCATAGTCACAAGAGGCAATTATGTTTTATGTTCTAAATGAAGACTCCTGATCTTCCTAATTTTGTGTCTTGCAGTTTCATTTCTGAAGCATTTGAATCTGGTCATGTGAAGGTTATATTTAGAACAATTGCAGAAATTTTCTTGTCATGCTTAGTTCATTTAGATGCCAGATTCTCTTAGATGTTTTTTATTTTTTTAAAAAAAATGTTTTTTTCAACGTTTATTTATTTTTGGGACAGAGAGAGACAGGCATGAATTGAATCTGGTCATGTGAAGGTTATATTTAGAACCATTGCAGAAATTTTCTTGTCATGCTTAGTTCATTTAGATGCCAGATTCTCTTAGATGTTTTTTATTTAAAAAAAAATTTTTTTTTCAACGCTTATTTATTTTTGGGACAGAGAGAGACAGGCATGAATGGGGGAGGGGCAGAGAGAGAGGGAGACACAGAATCGGAAACAGGCTCCAGGCTCTGAGCCATCAGCCCAGAGCCCGACGCGGGGCTCGAACTCGCGGGGCTCGAACTCGCGGGGCTCGAACTCGCGGGGCTCGAACTCGCGGGGCTCGAACTCGCGGGGCTCGAGTCGTGACCTTGCTGAAGTCGGACGCTTAACCAACTGCGCCACCCAGGCGCCCCTCTTAGATGTTAAATAAAGTCTCATTTGGAAGGGGTGGGAGAACTTGTAGGGAACTGAAAGATCTTACTTGACCTGGTACATTAACAAACTGCCTCACTGTCTCTGCTTCTGGCAAATGGTGAACGCTTTTTATTTCCCTTCCTTTGGGGGGCTTTTTGTAAGCTTTCTAATTTTAGCGTCCTTGATGTGCAAAGATCTCTGTTTCTTGTCATCACTGATGACCCCTTGTTAGGCCTTAGAAAGCCAGGGTTAACTTCCAAATTCTGTACTCTTCCCAGTGAACTCTTTTGGGCTGGTTCCTAAAAGATCTCTTTATGGCTTCTGTGTGCTAGTTTGTGGGAAACGTCCAGGCATCTCTGCTCCCAAAGTGTTCTATTAATGAAGAAACATTTCTAACATAGGCTGATGTCAAACAGTCACCCTCATCTGATACCAACCTGTCTCTCTTCCTTCCTTGACTTTACTTACCTCAGTCTGCTCAGTGCACCCATATGGAGGGTCCCATGTTAGGTTCTCAGAGTAGGGCTCCATCACACACGCACATGCACACACACACACACACACACACACACACACCCCTGGGGTGAGGGACAGACATACCTCTACAGTGAATTCTCTAAAGCTGTTTTCACAAATTACTCAGCCACTTTATAACCCGACCACGTTTATATCCTTTATCTAGTTGTAGGATACTTCTGTTGATCATTTCCTTGGTTTGGAAGTAGGCATAAGATGATTTAGGCACAAGTTCACATCCATTGTGTCTATTCAACATTTCAGTGTTAACACCTTGCTACCGAAGAAAGGTTACATTATAAACAATTTGTATGACCACTGGACCTGAAGAGAATTTATTTTCATTTGGAAAGTGATGGTAGACAGCACTGGAGGGGCCAAGATGGTGGAGCAGCAGGATAGTTTTTTCTTTTCTCTGTCTCTTCCCTGCAATACAGTTAGATCATCACCAAACCATCTTGCACAACTAGAAAACAGATTTGAGGATTAACACAACAATCTGCAACTTGAGGCACAGAACTCAGCAGGTACATGGTGCAGAGAGGTGAACTGGGGGAGAGAGAAGCTGTGGATAGTGGGGAGCTGTTTTTGCTTGTGGACAGAGGACAGAGACAGGGCGAGAGTACAGGAAATGCACTCCCCCTAACAGCAGCTGTTGAGGAAGAGAGGCAGTAGAAAACCCACAAGGACTGAACAAGAAAGAGAGAAAGAAAACTTAGAAAGAAAGTTTACATGTACAAACTGGGGTTTTATCAAGAAAGGATGCTGAATTGTGTCAAATGGTTTCTCCATATCTATTGATAGGTTCACGTGGTTCTTCTCCTTTCTCTTACTAATGTGATGTATCACATTGATTGATTTGTGGAAATTGAGTCATCCTTGCATCCCAGGTATAAATCCCACTTGATCGTGGTGAATAGTTCTTTTAGTGTATTGTTGGATCAGGGTGGGTAGGATCTTGTTGAGAGGTTTTGCATCCATGTTCATTAGGGAAATTGGCTGTAGTTCTCCTTTTTAGTGGGGTGTTTGTCTGGTTTTGGAATCAAGGTAAATGCTGGCCTCATAGAATGAGTTTGGAACTTTTCCATCCATTTCTACACTTTGGAAGAGCCAAAAGAATAGGCATTAACTCTACTTTCAGTATTTGGTAGAATTCCCCTGGAAAGCCATCCAGCCCTGGACTCTGGTTTTGGGGAGGTTTTTGATTACAGATTCAGTTTCTTTACAGTTATGGGGCTGTTCAAATCTTCTATTTCTTCCTATTTCAGTTTTTGTAGTTTATATGTCTCTAGGAATTTGTCCATTTCTTCGAGATTGCCCAATTTATTGGCATATAATTGCTCATAATACTGTCTTAGTATTGTTTGTATTTCTGCAGTGTTGGTTGTGATCTCTCCTCTTTCTTTCTCGATTTGATTTATTCGGGTCCTTTCCTTTTCTTCTTGATCAAACTTGGTAGAGGTTTACCAATTTTGTTAATACTTTCAAAGAACCAACTCCTGGTTTCATTGATCTACTTTTTTTTCTCAATTTTGATACAATTGATTTCCACACTAATGTTTATTATTTCCTGTCTAATGCTGATTTGGGGTTTTATTTGCTGTTCTTTTTCCGACTCTTTTAAGTATAATGCTAGGTTGTGTATCTGAGACCTTTCTTCCCTCTTTAAGAAGGCGTGCATGGCTACATACCTCCCTCTTATGACTGCCTTGGTTGTGCGCAGATTTTTTGCTGTGGTGTTATCATTTTCTTTGGCCCATATACTTTTTATGTACCTCTTTAACTTCTTGGTTAACCTATTCATTCTCCAGTAGGATGCTCTTTAGTATCCAAGTATTTGATGACTTTCCAAATATTTTCTTGTGGTTGATTTTGTGTTTCACAGTGTTATGGTCTGAAAATATACAAGGTATGATCTCAATCTTTTTGTACTTATTCAGGGCTGATCTGTGTCCCAGTATGCGATATTTTCTGGAGAATGTTCCACGTGCACTGGAGAAGAATATGTATTGTGCTGCTTTAGAATGGATTGTTCTGAATATATCTGTTAAGTACATCCAGTCCAGTATGTCATTAAAAGCCTTTGTTTCTTTGTTGATGTTCCATTCAGATGATCTGTCCATTGCTGTAATTTGGGTGTTGAAGTCCCCTATTATTATTGTATTATTGTCAATTATTTCCTTTATGTTTGTGATTCATTGATTTTTAAATTGTGGTATCAAAACTTGGGGGCATAAATGATTACAATTGTTAAATCTCCTTAGTAGATAGACACCTTAATTATGATCTAATGCCCTTCTTCATCTCTTGTTACACTCTTTATTTTAAAATCTAGATTTTCTGATATTAGACTGGCTACCCCAGCTTTCCTTTGGTAACCATTAGCATGATAGATGGCTCTCTATCTCCTTACTTTCAATCTGAATGTGTCTTAAGTCTAAAATGAGTGTCTTGTGAACAGCTTATAGATGGATCTTGTTTTTTTTTAATCTATTCTGTTACTCTGTGTCTTTGATTGCAGCATTTAGTCCATCGACATTTAGAGTGAGTCCTGAACGATATGAACTTATTGCCATTGTGTTGTCTGTGGAGTTGGAGTTTCTGGTGGTATTGTCTGGTCCTTTCTAGTCTTTGTGACTTTTGTTCTTTTGTGTTTTGTTTTGTCTTTTCTCCTCTCAGAGAGTTCCCCTTAAAATTTCTTGCAGGCCTTGTTTAGTGTTCACCAACTCCATCAGTTTTGTTTCTCTGGGAAACTTTTTATCTCTCCTTCTGTTTTCAATGACAACCTTGCTGGGTAATGAATTCTTGGCTGCATATTTTTCTGATTCAACACGTTGAACATATCTTGCCACTCTTTTCTGGCCTGTCAAGTTTCTGCGGATAGGTCTGCTGCGAACCTGATCTGTCTTCCCTTGTAGGTTAAGGACTTTTTTTTTTTTTCCCTTACTGCTTTCATGGTTCTTTTCTTGCGTGAGTATTTTGTGAACTTGACTATGATATGCCTTTTTGTTGAATTTAATGGGAGTTTTCTGGGCTTCGTGGATTTTGAGGTCCACTTTTCCACTATTATTTGCTCCCATGACCCTTCTACCCCTTTCCCTCTCTTTGTCTTCTGGGACCCATATGATTTGGATGTTATTCCTTTTTAATGAGTCACTGAGTTCTCTCATTCTTATATCGTGCTCTTTGCCTTAGTTTTCCTCTTTTTTTTTTCTGCTTCATTATTCTCTATAATTTTGTCCTCTGTATCATGAATTTGCTGCTCTGCTTCATCCATCCTTGCCGCCATAGCACCATTGGAGATTGAATGTCAGTAATAGCATTTTTAATTTCACCTTGACTGGAGTTTACTTATTTTATTGCCACAGAAAGGGATTCTTTGTGTTTTTTGTTTTTTATGTTACTTTGGGTATTAATTCTTATTATTGTGATTCTAAATTCATGTTCTGTCATCTTGCTTGTAACTGTGTTGATTAAGTCCCTGGTTGTCATTTCTTCCTTTTCTTTCTTTTGAGGTGAATTCCTTCATTTCATCATTTTGAAGGAAGAAAAAGAATTAACAAAATAAAGTAAATAAATAAAAATTAAAAAATTAAAATCAACACAAAGAAATCAAATGAAGGATGCTGGTCATAGGTGTGTTTTGGTCTGGTTGTGGAAAGAAGTTTGATTGAATAGAGAAAAAAGGGAAAGAAAAGAAGTGAAAAAAGGCAAATAGTTGAAAATTTAAAATAATGAATACAATAACATAATATAAAAAGAAATGAGGAAAGTTAAATCGATTTAAAAGTTCACAAAAATGGAAAAATACAGTAGAAAAAAACTGAAGAAAAATCTTTTCATAAAAATGGGAATAAGTATCAATTTTTTCTCTTTCTCTCTTCATGAACAAGAAATGGAAATAAAATTACATATAGACAACAAAAGGATGGGTGCTGGATTGGTTGTGAGTTGGTGGATGAATAAATGGGCAAAGGACATGGAGGGAGACACTTATTGTGATGAGCACTGGGTGTGAGATGTAGGGGATGAATCACTGGATTCTTCTCCTGAAATCATTAGTGAACTATATGCTCACTACCTTGGATGTAAATTAACAAATATAATTTGGTATGTACAACACAGTCATAGCATTAAAATGAATGAAATATTACCATTTGCAAAAACATGGATGGACTTAGAGTGTCCATAAGCTAAATAAATCAGTCAGAGGACATCAAATAGCACATGATTTCATTCATATGTGGAATTTAAGAAATAAGGCAAATGAACAAAGAAAGGAAAAGAAAAAAAAAAAACCACTCAGACTCTAAAATACAGAGCAGAAAATGCTGGTTGCTGAAGGGAGGTGGGTGGCTGTGTGAAATAGTAAAGGAGATCAGGAGGAGAGAAGATACTCCACAGGTAGCCAGTCTGTGACACTTGTGATTAGCACTGAGTAATGTGTAGAATTGCTCAATAACAAAAGTGCATTTCATTGTTAAGCACAACTTGAATTGATTTAAAAATAAAAACTACTTGAAAACATCTTCATTTCCATATTTTTTCTCTTCTCTTTTTACCTACTGACTTACTGACTTCAAAATATTTAAAAATTGTAGAAATTTTAATGAGTAGTTTTATTTGTAATTTTATATTTTATGAGTATTATTAAGATTTATAATATTATATCTAAGAGTGACATTTTCTAGAATAAGAAACAGGGAGAAGTTTAGAAACTTGCTTAAAGTGAGAGACACAAATAGCAAGGCATGAATTCAATTACATCACATGTGGTTCAACCTGTACATGGGCTCCGAGTTTTGTGTGGTGTTGGGAAAGATTTGCCTTAAATATCAGAGCATTTGGTAACTTTCAGGAATCTATACCTGCTTGCTTTTTCCATAGGGCAGGGACAGGAGTGGAGCACTTGGTAACTGAAATGAAAGGTGTCCCTTAGGACAGACTGGTAGGGGAGAAGGGCTCTGAGGACAGAATCTGCCCATTGACAGCCTTGGTCAGGAATCCTTGGCACTGTGGTTTGCTGTGGCCAAGGATTGACTGAGTTTATCCCTTTGGGTTGGGTGGGAAGGGGAGAGTCCTTGTCCCTCCAAAGGCTCAGCATTTGTGAACATTTATGAAATCTCTATAAATATAAGATGGAGGAGGAAGAAATGTTTAATTCGCGTGCTCTTCCAGGGAGTTGTTTTGGGGTTACAGAGTTGCTTTAAGAGACGTTTCTATAGCAGAATAGTGGGGATATTTCCTCTTTATTCTAGAAAATTCTAAGAATAGAAGTGAGAAATTTTCTGCTGATATTACAGCTCTAACTCAGGCCTTCTAGGAAAGACTGGATATCTGTGGAGTATCTCTTCTCCCCACAGACCCTGCACTGGAAAGCTGAGTAAATCTATTGGATGTACAGTTTGCATGTTGCACACTTACTGCACGTGATTCATCTTCAAAGTAAATCCGAATTGCGAGAGCAAATCTAGGAGCTGTCTATTGGATCTCATCTCCTTTACCTGCAATAAGGTAAGTTTTCAAACCCAAGTAAATCATGTTCTTTTCCTTGCCTCCCATGCAGGACTGGGTTTTAGGGCAGTTGCCATGATTTAATTCTGTCTCCTGAGATGCTTGAAACTCCAGGAACATATTTGTCTTAGTGATGAGAGGATCTGAATATGTCAGGGTTCCCAGCTTTCACTGGCCTCTGCTTGAGGTAGGACATTCTCAGGACCAATGCTTATTGGAAAGGTGGGGGGTATATTTGAAGGGGCAGAGGTATTGTATCCTATACATATGGGTTTCTTTTTTTTTAATTGATTAAATAAGCAGCTGACCCTCAATTTATTTATTTTATTTAAATGTTTTTTATTTATTTTGATAGAGAGAGAGGAGAGAGAGAGAGAAAGAGAGAATGAGTAAGGGAGAGTCAGGGAGACAGAGAGAGAGAATCCCAAGCAGGCTGTCAGTGCAGAACCCTATGTGGGGCTTGATCCAAAACCGTGAGATCATGACCTGAGCTGAAATGAAGAGTCTGACACATAACTGACTGACCCACCCTAGAACCCCTATTCATGTGGATTTCTTATTTACAAGGCTTAAGTTCTGGAAAAGGAACAGGTTGTATACTGACCTATGCAGTCTGTATGCATTAATACTGTTGATACCTCGATCTGTGATATATTGATTGTTCTGCCAGTAATGATACTAAAGTTGGCTGTCCATACCTCCTGAAAAATCTGCTTACAGCTAAGAATTATATTCTCTTTCTGCTGTTGGGGTAAGGGGTATATATGGAGTGGAGGAATGAGAAGCAAACTCTCTATTGAAATCCGAGAGAAGTACTCTTTATCCCTAACAAGATTCTTTGCTCAACCTTACACTGTGGGTTTAAGTTATAAATATGAATATGAATGTACATATAAATAAACATAAATATAAATATAAATATAAATAAATTCTGATCTTATTTTGATCCCTCTTCAAGTTTGCATCCATTTGAGAGTCAGGGTACATACTTGGCATGGCAGTGCTTTTCTTCTTTACTGATTCATGGTTTCTGGCTTTATACTGGCTCCACCCAAATGAATAGAGTCTGCTGCTTTGCATGGCACTGGTGGGTGAGGTGTGGAGTGTTAGCCCAGAGAGATTACCATGGAGCACAAAAATTTGAGTTCTGGTACTGGTTTCTTTTTGACTGCTCTGTGCTAAGCTACTTCCCAGCCTAGTCGGAAGAGCACAAAATAGAACAATGTGAATTTGCCTGAGATATGAATTCCTATGAGAAAAGATTTTAAAGAGAAAAAGAAAGAAGACTATAATCAAGGGTTGCATGATTCAAACACACACACACACACACACACACACACACACACACACACACACATTTTAGCAGTGGAAGGCAAGTAGCAAGAAAGTTGTTTGGGAAAACCTGGAAGGCTGTGCTCAGGAGATGGACAGAGTACTCTGGACACAGGAAGCAATGGAAAGTGGAAGTTTATCAGACGAAGGTCATTTAGCCACTAGGAAATACTGAAAATGTAGGGAATGAGATGGTCGGGACATATTCATGAGGGACAGCAAGTGTCAGGCATGGCTGGTCACACATGAGCAGAAGCCCTGGGAGGAAAGGTGGTAAGCAAGACTATGGCACAGCATTTGAGGACTTTGAAAGTCATGGTGAGTATTTCAGCCTTTGCACTTGAAAACCACAGTAACCCTTTTATCATAAGTTATGATTTATCACATTTTTAGAACGCCCACTTTTCCTTTTGAAGTTGTAGCTAGGAGGTAAAAAGAGAGAGAGGATAGAGTGAGGAGAAGACGGAATATCTGAAATTGTGTCCTTTCTTTCTGTATAGAAACATAGAGGGTCCACTTAAAGAATTGTAGGATTGACCATTTGTAATACTACTGTTTATGAGTAACCAGCCTGATTTTGTACTATGTTTGAGCTAATAATGCTTACAGTGAAAACTCACATCGTTATCTTCCATGATGTATTATTTTCTCCAAGAAAATGGTGTGAGACATTTATTTAGAATTTAATGAGTATTAGACACTGTGTGAAAGGAATATTTATGTCCCATGTTTTGAGAATCTAAACTGATCCTATTTTAGATCAGTGAAAATACTCTCTATGATATTATTATGATGGATGTATGTTACTAATATGTACCGAAACCACAGAATGTACCACACCCAAGAGTCAACCTTGGGGTAAACTTTGGACTCTGGGTGATGAGGATGTGTCACGGTAGGCTCATCAGTTCTGGGAAATGCGCCGTTCTGGCAGGCGATGTTGGTAATGGCAGGGGTGATATTTGGGTGGCGGCTCGGGACCATATGGGGAATCTCTGTACCTGTGTGTTGGTGTTGCTGTGAATGTAGCACTGTTGTAAAAAAATAAACTCTTGACAACAAGAACAAACTAAAAAGCAGCAACAACCAAATGATCTTATCAAAGCTGAGAAAGGTGTGTAATTTTGCTGCCTCCTCCCTGCCCCCCACAGAGACAGCTGAGAGGAGCCCATCTGCTCCTCCTCTGAGAGGGGAAGGGACAGGTCTGGAGTCACCATTGAATCATACTCGGGATGCCTGCTGGGTCAATCTTCATTCTGTTGGGGCCACAGTGAATTCACCTGTATGCTCTCCATTGAGTTTCTAAGTGCAGGATGTACAAAGACTGATGTCTTCAGTGCAACCCTGACATCTTGAAGGGAGCAGGCACCTCAGTCCAGATAAGCTCAAATCCAAATGGACTATGTGTAGAAAACTAGATGACTGAATTTTGATAAACAGCTGAATGAATTTGTCCTTCTGCGCTGAATGTATCTTAATAAAATCAGCTCTCATATCTTGTTTATCTCCAAATCTCATACTTGACTGCAAAAATATGTTCAAATTTCATAACCAGGCTTCCATGGCTTTTGGCAGAGACAAAACCTTACTTTACCAAGTTTTTCTACTGTGACACTAGAGTCCGTCTAAACCAGCGGTTTCATATTGATCTTCTCTATTTGTCCCATCACCCCCATTAAAACATTGGTTGGTTTCTTTCATGTCAAATGCTCACCCCTCTGATTTTCATATCTTTGCATCACAAACCCTTTACAAACCAGGGTACATTTTATTTCTACTTTCATGTCATTATGAGTCACATATAGGGAAGCTGTTTGCACTTTGTTTTTGTTTTTTAGTATGTATTAACAATATTTGGAGTTGCCATTACCAGCTTCTTATCACCATGAGCAAATTAGTGCCAAGATGATTTCAGTCACTTGGGGGAAGGAAATTAGTGTGAAAAAGCGTTGTGCAGATGTAGTATGGATAAATGAACAGGTAGATTAATATCTTGGTAATATTAATAATCATAATGGAATGTTGATACTAGTAATCATAATGAAAGAACCATTCTAATCACACTTACTAAATACATGCATCTCTTCTGTGTCATACATACTGAATTATTTAGCCTTCATAGAAACACTAAAAAGTAGACTCTTTTACAGGTGTAGAAAATGAAGCACAGAGGTATGTAAGGACTTCTGCCACATGGCACCATACTGCGCAGTGGGTGGGGTATGAATCCAGCTGTCCCGCTTCAGCCTAGATGCTCTCACTGTGCTAACTTACCTCTCTAGTGTGCTTTAGGATGTTTGCATCTCAGGGAACCTGGTTCAGATTCTGACTTTCTTCAGTCAAAGCTATAGTTCATCTCTTAACAGAATCCTCAGTTTTTCACTGATCCGTCTGTCTCTTAGGAATTTTTACTCTTCTCTCTGCAGATGGTTTCTATTCTTCTAATACCAACCACATAGTCCCTTACATAATTAATGATTTCATCTACGTGTATCTAAAAACTCAAAAATCATTAACAAGAAGTGAATATTTTGCCCATTCTTTGCAATAAGTCCAGATAATTGTGATTTGATATTTAAAATCAAAGATATATGGAATTATGAAAGAAGGGAAAGGCAGTACAATTAGAAAATGTTTTGAAAAAAGACTAAATTAGAATGGGGAAATGGACAGTTTGTAATAGAAGAAAAGGAGAAAATGTCACAGAAAAAGGGAAAAAATAAAATCATAATAGGGAAAGTAGCAGAGATGGGACTTACATAGTTCTCACTTATCATGAGCTGGATCTTTTTCTCATTTTATCTGCAGTGTAACTATGGTTATGTGTAAAGTATCTTTCCCCAGCTGGTAAAGAGTGGAGCTGGGATTTGAACCCAAGACATTTGACTGGAGCAACTGTGTTCTCGACCAAGAAATGTAGTTATTTTCTTCATGAATAGCCATCCCAGATAAAATATCAAGATTGCAAAATATGAACTGAACAAATACAAAAAATTCTCAAGAGAACAATATTTTCATTAAAAATGCAGCAACAATGTAAAATGTGGTTGCTGATAAAAACGTGTACGTATATAACAAAATTCAATTGTTTTCTACTAACCAAATGAGAGAAAAAGATCGTCATAAAATAGCCTTTTTTGTTTGTTTGCATGTTCATCAGCTTTCTGCAAAATCATCAACCTTGAAATATTGACCATATGTGTATATAGTAAAAGGATGTAGAGATACATTCATATGTAAATATACTTACAGAATGTTTCTTAAAAGATATTTCTAAAAGAAAACCAAAAGTAGTTATTTCCGGAGAGTGTGTTCATAAATTCAATAATTTGGAGACAGCTTTAAATTTTCTTTCATTTTTCTATGTACTTTGAAATATTAATGATAAACATGAATTACTTCATCATAAATATAGTTAATAAATGGACACACCATATTGAAAAATATTTTTAGTAATTATCCACAGCAATGATAATCTCTAGCATTTGGGACAGCAGCATGTTACTTGGGAAACTACTCTAAGTTGTTATTTATGTAAGTCAAAATTGGAAGCAATATAAATATCTCAAAGGACAAATAGTCAAAGACACTTAATACAGTGTCACATAATTAAATTAACAGTTAAACTAACGATAAGTATGATAACATGGGAAAAGGGCTATAATAATTCCAAGTCAAAATCAGGACACAAAATGATATTATATGAAGATTTCAATGACAAACTCAATATGTTATGAACAAAAACTTGATGTAGAATAATAACATAGTATGTTAGAATTATGGGATATGTTTCAGATGAAGTTTTTAGAAGTATGCTGGTGAAATCAGGGTAAAATGAATATCTCTGGGTTACAAAACTATTTAGATTATAGGCATCATTAGGAATTTTATAGCATGTTGAATTCAGAGGTAGGGATGCTCAATATTCTGAGTTTAGTCCCAGAGTACAGTCAAGAGGGTAAACAGTTTTCCTCAATTATTCCAACCTCAAAGTTGCCTTGACCTTTGTTATATAATGACATCAGGGAAGCGGACATTGAACAGGAAAGGCGTAAGTAAAAGATGGTCAAAATAGATTTACATAAAGCATATTGCATCCAAGAAACTGATGGGTTCAGAGATGAAGGGGTCAGAGACCCAAAAATAAGTGAACCGAACTGAGAGCATTTTCTTCCAGAGGGATTCTCCGACAATATGAGTGCTTAATCTTAGTGGAATAGTTTTTTTTATATGTCAAAGCATATAGATAAAATGCATAACACATGAGATATATGTGTGTATCTGTGTGCATAAACAATCTTTTAATTCTTAAGGAAACTCAGGATCAGGTAAGGCAAATATTTGCACTCCGTTTTTCACTTTTTGAAAGCTAAATTTTGAGATAGTTAAGGCACTTGCCAAAGGAGAAGTGAAGTTCTGCAGTTTTCAATCTTGGTAGAAATCATAATTTTTAAAGGACATTTAATTTTATCTCCCCAGATGTGAAGGCTATGTTGATCCAATTCAGTTAGCTTCTGAATCAACAGATAGATCTGGGAGAGGCATGGGCATCTGCAAATTTACCAAGAGTCATAGAGGATTGAAGGCAGTCAGAGGTAACATAACATGGAGCAAAAGCAAGGCATTCAGAGTTCAGCCCACCGATCTTCCCAAGCTGTCACTTCTTTTCTTCTCTTTGCAGATTCAGCCCTTGTCCTCAACTGCACCTTACTTTCAGCCAGTAGAATTGCGATGAATAGCAGTGTGACTGAATTCATTCTCCTTGGGCTGACACAGGATCCAGGAAAGCAGAAGGCAGTATTTGGGATCTTCTTGATCTTTTACCTTGCGACACTGTTGGGGAACTTTCTCATTGTAGTGACTATTAAAACAAGCAGGACCCTTGGGAGTCCCATGTACTTCTTCCTATTCTATCTGTCTTTTGCTGACACCTGCTTCTCTACAACCACAGCCCCCAGATTGATTGTGGATGCCCTTGCTCAGAAGAAGACCATTTCCTACAATGAATGTATGACTCAGGTCTTTACACTCCATTTCTTTGGGTGCATGGAAATCTTGGTGCTCATCCTCATGGCTTTTGATCGCTATGTAGCCATTTGTAAGCCCTTGCAATACACTACCATCATGAGCCGGCACATGTGCAGTGTTTTGGTGATTCTAGCCTGGGTGGGATCTTGTATCCACTCTTCGGCACAGATTTTCCTGGCTTTGAGATTGCCTTTCTGTGGCCCCAACGTGATTGACCACTATTTCTGTGACTTGCAGCCCTTGTTGAAACTTGCCTGCATGGACACTTATGTGACAAATTTGCTAGTTGTTTCCAACAGTGGGGCCATATGCACGGTGAGTTTCATAATCCTGCTTACCTCCTATGTTGTCATCTTGTACTCTCTGCGTAACCACAGTGCTGAAGGAAGGCGAAAAGCCCTTTCCACCTGCACCTCCCACTTTATTGTGGTTGTCTTATTTTTTGGTCCATGCATATTCATATACACACGCCCACCCACCACATTTCCAATAGACAAGACAGTGGCTGTGTTTTATACAATTGGGACACCCCTACTCAACCCTCTGATCTATACTCTGAGGAATATGGAAGTGAAAAAAGCCATGAAGAAATTATGGTGTAGCAAAGTATGACTTCTTTGGATACAGGATATTCAGGAATTTCAATGTATTTTTCCTTAACAGCCTGGTCTTCCTTCAGGGACAGACAAAATGAATTATTCTCATTGTGGGAAAAATCCATTGGGAAATTTTAATTTCACTAATATTTTATATATTTAATTGAATTATTATGAATAAGTACGAATATATACACAATGCTTATTCAGAGAGGATGGCATTAGAATAGGATTACTTAAAGCCATAAACATTGTGAACAACCTGGGCTGGCTCTCAGTTGAATTCTTTTGACAGCTGGCTATATTCACATGATAATTTCTCTTCCTGTACAATTTGTCTTCAGAAAAAAATATGCTGACTATTGACAGAATGATTGTGTGTGTGTGCGTGCGTGCACACTAATTCTCTACAGATTTTATTCTAGTCTTTAAGAACTTGGATGTAGAGCTAATCCCTATGGAACCAGAACTTAGAAATGAAGGTCGTGGTCTTGACAACCCGGGAGTTGGAGAATACGTTCTGAGCAAATTCTGTGGTGGAATGTGTGCCTGAGGCTGACTCACTGGGACATGGATGGACCCTCAAACTCCACGAAGAGCTGGAAACCTGAGTGAAAACCTGGACTGTCTCCGGAAAACACTCTCAGTGTTCAGTGAATGGTGGGAGAAGGAGAGTTTTACACTTGGCAGTGATGGGCGGTATCAGCCAGGAACTGCTTTTTGGCAGGGTCCTTCTCTTTCATCGTCACAGATCAGGGTCAGTGAGGGGGTTTGGCAGCAGGAATATGCAGAAGGTTAAGGGGTAGAAGGGCGCTAGAAAACAATGTACAGTGTAGAGAAAGCAAAGGTGAAAGGAAAGTGGTAACTGTATCCAGGTGGGATAGAAGAAGCTTTGCCTTTTTTATTGGAGAATCACTCATTGGGTATCTCAACGTTTCCAGGGAAACAAATGCGGTTCCTGGGTATCTCTATAAAATTGACCTAGATTAGCTTGACTTCCTTGGCTCTTCCATTTAATTGCATATCGGAAAAACCCTTTATTTATTTATTTATTTATTTATTTATGGTTCCCAATGGTGTCTGAAAATTCAAATTTCATATTCCTCGGGAGACGCCAGGATTGAAGGTCCACATTAGTGCTTTTCAATTCTGGTCTTCTGGTTTTGTAGGAGAATGTTTAAATACATATTTTTATTTTTGAAGTTAAACAATTGAGATGTGTAATAAACACCCTACCACCATAACTACCACCACCTCCACCACCACCACATCATAATCCCATAATTAAGTACTGTCATGTGATGCCGTTTCAGTATCTGAACGTATAGTTACCACCAAATTGGCACCAAGAAGAATTACTTTAAGTGATACAGGCTAATGAGAAAAGAATCCAATGACCTTCCCAAGTATGAGATCATTTCTAGCAACTGAAAACCAAATGTTATCATGTCCCATCTAAGATGCCCAAGACTCTTACATAGAAAGAGGTGGCAAATAAATAGTTAAATCCCAAAGAGAACATTTGTCAGAGCTCTCAGTGCCATATTACAAGAGGCAATTATGTTTTATGTTCTAAGTGAAGACTCCTGATATTCCTAGTTTTGTGTCTTGCAGTTTCATTTCTGAAGCATTTGAATCTGGTCATGTGAAGTTTATATTTAGAATAATTGATGCTTAAGTGACCAAGACATAATAAAAATAAATGTTTAATTCTTATCATTTTTTGATTTTTAAAATTTAATATAGTGGGAGAAAGAAAATATTCATTAATATTCAGAAAGCTATGGGAATTTTCTTCTCATGCTTAGATCATTTACATCCCAGCTTCCACTAGATTTTAGATAAAGTCAGTTCATAAGGGTGGAAGAAGTGGTCAGGGGACTAAAAAGTCTTACGTGACCTGGTACCTTAACAAACTCACTCACCGTGTCTGCTTCTGGCAAATGGTGAAAGATTTTTCTTTGCCTTCCTTTTAGGGGGTTTTTGTAGGCTCTCTAATTATAGTATCCTTGGTGTGGGAAGAAGATTTCTGTTTCTTATGATCACTGATGACCCCTTGTTAACCCTCAGAAAGCCAGTGGTTTCCTTCCAAATTCTGTACCCTTCCCAGTGATCTCTTTTGAGCTAGTCCCTAGAAGCTCTCCTTATGGCTTCTCTGTGGGAGTGTGTGGGGAAACATCCAGGCATATCTGCTCCCAAAGAGTTGTATTTATATAGAAAACTTCTAACATAGGCTAACGTCAACCAGTCACCCTCACCTGATACCAACCAGTCTCTCTTCCTTCCTTGACTTTTCTGATCTCATTCTGCTTCCTGTACCCATATGGAGGGTCCCATGCTATGTTCTCAGAGTAGCGCTCCAGCACTCAAACACACACACACACACACACACACACACACACACACGCCCATGCACGCACACACACACAGACACACACACACACACACACACACACACACACATGTGAAGTCTGGGGTGAGGGACAGACATATCTCTACAGTGATTTACTTAAGGATTTTTTTCACAAGTCTCTTGGCCACTTTATAACCTGACCACGTCTATATCCTTTTTCTAGTAGGATACTTTCCTTCATCTTTTCCTTTGGTTTGGAAATTGGCATAAGGTGTCTTAGACACACAGTTCATATCAATTGTGTCTATACAACATTTCAGTTTTAACACCTTGCTACATAAGAAAGGTTACATTATAATTTGTATGAACACTGGGCCTCAACAGGATTTAGTTTCATTTAAAGTGATGGTAGACATCACTGGAGGGGCCAAGATGGTGGAGCAGCAGGGAAGTCTTTTTTTCCCTTTCTCGTCCCTGAAATGCAGCTAGATCAACACAAAACCACCTGCACACCTAGAGAAGAGATTTGAGGATTAACACAACAATCTGCAACTTGAGGCACAGAACTCATCAGGTACATGGTGCAGAGAGGTTAACTGGGGGAGAGAGAAGCTGTGGATAGTAGGGAGCTGTTTTTGCTTGTGGACAGAGGACAGAGACAGGGCGAGAGTTCAGGAAATGCACTCCCCCTAAAAGAGGCTAGGGAAGAAGAAAAAAAGTGGAAACACCCACAAGAAAGAGAGGAAGAGAACTTAGAAAAGAGAGGGTTTAATTAAGTCTCCATAAACAGGGGTGGGCAGAAGCTGAAACTCCACAGCTCAATACCCAGTGAAGCTCTGTTTGGAAGGGTGAATTCCCCAGCAGCAGACAGTGAGGTCTGAGGGGGTACTAGGGGAGAGGAAGTTTCCCTTCCAGGATAACATTTGGTAAACGCTGGGTGGCCTCCCCACAGGCAATGGTACCAGCAGACCCTGGATAACAGCCACGTTCACTGGGGTTGCAACGAGGATGTTAAGGGTGAAGCCTGGTGCCACATCTGTGTTGTGATTTACCATAATTCATAATCCCTGAATCACTGCTGCTACACAATTGCATGAACTTTTTCTAGCACAGGCTGGAACCAGGCTTCACTCTCTGGGCATCTGCAACATCACAGTCATGTGAACCTTCCTGGGGGCAGGGAGGCACCGGCCATTGCTCTTGAGACCCTCCCCCAGAGCATCTCAGTGGGTCATAGCTGCGAGGCCCTCAGAAGTGAGGGGTTGGATACACAGTCCCATCTGAGATAAAACGTAGGGGGAAGGTGCTGCCTGGTGGACTGATGTCTTGGTCACAGGCAGTGTAGTTGGGGGGAGTGGACAGAAGCCTGAGGCAAAAGAGTGCTTGATTGCTGGTGGGGGAGTTCACAGAGTTCTGATACTAGAGACTGGGTAGCTTGGTGTTTCCATTTTCAGCCCTCCTGAGCATGTGAATACACACCCATGCTTGCCACAACCTTCCACTCTAGCACACTAAGCAGCGCCATCTTGTGGAGAATTGAGCCATTACACCAAGACCCTTCCAAGTGGGCCAATGGTGCTCTAGAGGAATGCCGTAAGTGTCTGCCTGTTTAGTTTACAACTATAAAGTGCTTGATAGTTTGACTCCTGGGGGAAACTGGATTTCTTTCAACCATATTTCATTCTGTTCACTGGTCCGTCTATTCAATTTTTTTTCTTTTCTTTTATTTTCTCATTCTTGAAAAGACAAAAAGGAAAACTTATATTTATTTTCCAGTTTTATAAAAAGATTTCTCTTTAGGTTTTCTACTTTACTTTTACTTTTTTGTAAATTTTTAAATCCTATTTCACTTTCATCATTTCATTTTATTCTATCTTATTGTATTTGTTATTTTAAATTTTCAAATGTTTTTCTTTTTGTCCCCCTTTTTTTCACTTGTTTTAGTTTCTTTGTTCTCTATTCTATCAAGCTTCTTTCAACAACCAGACCAAAACACACCTACAATCCAGCATTCTTTATTTGATATTTTTGTGTTGTTTTAAATTTTGATTTATTTCTTTTACTTTATTAATTCTTTTTCATCCTTCAAAATGATGAGACGAAAGAATTCACCTGAAAAGAAAGAAGAGGAAGAAGTGACAACCAGAGACTTATTCAACTCAGTTATAAGCAAGATGTCAGAAACATAATTTACAATCGCAATATTAAGAATACTACTCAGCTTAAAACATACACACACACACACACACAATTGCTTTCCATGGCAATAAAAGAAGTACACTCTTGTCAGAGTGAAATTAAAAATGTTATAACTGACCTTCAATCTCAAATGGTGCCATAGTGGCCAGGATGGGTGAAGCAGAGCAGCAAGTCAAAGATATAGAGGACAAAATTATGGAGAATAATAAAGTTGAGAAAAACAGGAAAACTAAGGCAAGAGCATGATATAAGAATGAGAGAACTCAGCGACTCATTAAAAGGGATTCATATCCAAATCATAGGGGTCCCAGAAGATGAAGAGAGAGAAAAAGGGGTAGAAGGGTCATGTGAGCAAATAATAGTGGAAAAGTAGACGTCAAAACCAGGAAGCCCAGAAAACTGCCATTAGAGCCAAGAAAAACAGAGCATCAAAGGCATATCATATTCCAATTCATAAACACTCAGGCAAGGAAAGAGTCATGAAAGCAGCAAGGGGGAAAAAAAAACCTTAAGCTACAAGGGAAGACAGATCATGTTCACAGCACACCTATCCGCAGAAACTTGGCAGGCCAGAAAGGAGTGGCAAGATACGTTCAATATGTTGGATCAGAAAAGTATGCAGCCAAGAATTCATTATCCAGCAAAGTTGTCATTGAAAATAGAAAGAGAGATAAAAAGTCTCCCAAAGAAACCTGATGGCGTTGGTGAACACTAACCCAGCCCTGCAGGAAATTTTAAGGGGAACTCCCTGGGAGGAAAAAAGACGAAACAAAACAAAAATGATCTAAAGCAACAAAGACTAGAAAGGACCAGAGAATACCACCGGAAACTTCAACTCCGTAACAACACAATGGCAGTAAGTTCATATCTTTTAGGACTCGTTCTAAATGTCAACGGACTAAATGCTGCAATCAAAGACATAAGGTAACAGAATGGAAAAGAAAACAAGATCCATCTATATGCTGTTTACAAGGGACTCATATTAGACATCAAAACACCTTCAGTGTTTATTTATTTTTGAGAATCAGAGAGAGACAGCATGAGCAGGAGAGGGCAGAGAGAGAGAGAGAGGGAGACCCAGAATATGAAGCAGGCTCCAGGCTCTGAGCTGTCAGCCCAGAGCCCGATGCAGGGCTTGAACCCACAGACCACAAGATCATGACCTGAGCTGAAGTCGGACGCTCAACCAATTTAGCCAACCAAGCGCCCCGACATCAAGACACTTTCAGATTGAAAGTAGAGACGGAGAACCACCTAACAGGCTCCCGGTTGCCAAAAGAGAGCTGGAGTAGCCAGTCTTATAACAGACAATGTAGATTTTAAAATAAAGTCTGTCACAAGAGATTAAGAAGGGCATTAGATCATTATTAAGGGGTTTATCTACCTAGGAGATCTAACAGTTGTAAACATTTATGCCCCAATGTGAAATAACCCAAATTTATAAATCAATTAATGAAAAATATAAAGGAAATCATTAACAATAATACGATAATAGTAGGGGACTTCAACACCCAAATTACAGCAATGGACAGATCATGTGAGTGGAAAATCAACATAGAAGCAAAGGCTTTGAATGACACACTGGACTGGATGTACTTAACAGATATATTCAGAACATTTCATCCTAAAGCAGCACAATACATATTCTTCTCCAGTGCACGTAGAACATTCTCCAGAATAGATCACATACTGGGACACATATCAGCCCTTAATAAGTACAAAAGAATTGAGATCATACCTTGCATATTTTCAGACCACAACACAGTGAAACACGAAATCTCAAGAAAAAATTTGGACAGGCAACAAATACTTGGAGACTAAAGAACATCCTACTAACAAATGAATAGGTTAACCAAGAAGTTAAAATGGTACATAAAAAGTACATGGGCCACTGAAAATGATAATACCAAGATAAAAACCTCTGGGACACAACCAAGGCAGTCATAAGAGGGAAGTGTGTTGTAATTCACAGCTTCCTAAAGAAGGAAGAAAGGTCATAGATACACAACCTAACTTTACACTTAAAAGAGCTGGGAAAAGAAGAGCAAATCAGCAGAAGACAGGAAATAATAAAGATTAGAGCAGAAATCAATTCTGTCGAAATGGGAAAAAAAAAAAAAAAAAGAAACAGTAGAACAGATCAATGAAACCAGGAGTTGGTTCTTTGAAAGAATTAATAAAATTGATAAATCTTTAACAAGTTTGATCAAAAAAGAAAAAGGATAGGGCCCAAATAAATCAAATCAAGAATGAAAGAGGGGAAATCATAGCCAACGCTGCCGAAATACAAACAATATTAAGACAATATTATGAACAATTATATACCAATAAATTGGGCAATCTGGAAGAAATGGACAAATTCCTAGAGACATATAAACTACAAAAACTGAAATAGGAAGAAATAGAAGATTTGAACAGCCCCATAACCAGTAAAGAAATTGAATCCGTAATCAAAAATCTCCCCAAATCAGAGTCCAGAGCTGGATGGCTTTCCAGGGGAATTCTACCAAACACTGAAACAAGAGTTAACACCTATTCTTTTGAAGCTGTTCGAAAAAATAGAAATGGAAGGAAAAGTTCCAAACACATTCTATGAGGCCAGCATTACCTTGATTCCAAAACAAGACAAACACCCCACTAAAAACAACTACAGACCAATTTCCCTGATGAACATGGACGTAAAAGGTCTCAACAAAACCCTAGCCAACACTAAAAGAATTATTCACCACGATCAAGTGGGATTTATACCTGGGATGCAAGACTGACTCAATTCCATAAACCAATCAATGTGACACATTTTGCTTAGAAAAGAAAGGAGAAGAACCACATGAACCTGTCAATAGATGTGGACAAAGCATTTGACAAAATTCAGCATCTTTCTTGATAAAACGCCTCAAAGAGTAGTGATAAAAGGATCATACCTCAAGATCATAAAACCTATATACGAGAGATCCACCACTAATATCATCCTTGGTGGGGAAAAAACTGAGAGCTTTCCCACAAGGTCATGAAAACGACTGGGATATCCACTGTCTCCACTGTTATTCAACATAGTATTGAAAGTCCTAGCCTCAGTAATCACACAACACAAAGGAATAAAATGCATCCAATTGGCAAATAGGAAGTCAAACTTTCACTCTTTGCAGACGACATGATACACTATATGGAAAACCCAAAGGTTCCGCCAAAAAGCTGCCAGAACTGATCCGTGAATTCAGCAATGTCGCAGGATATAAATTCAATGCACAAAATCGGATGCATTTCTATATACCAATAATGAAGCAACAGAAAGATACATCGAGGAATCGATCCCATTGGCAATTGCACCAAGAACCATAAGACACCTAGGGATAAACCTAAACAAAGAGGTGAGAAATCTATACTGAAAACAATAGGAAGCTACTGAAAGAAATGGAAGAAGACACACAACAAGATGGAAAAATATTCCCTGGTCATGGATTAGAAGAACAAATATTGCTAAAATGTCAATACTACCCAAGGAAATCTACGTATGTAATGCAATCCCTATGAAAATAAGACCAGCATGCTTCACAGAGCTAGAACAAACAATCCTAAAGTTTGTACTGAACCAGAAAATACCCTGAAGAGCCAAAGCAATCCTGAAAAAGAAAACCAAAGCTAGAGCATCACATTCTGGACTTCAAGGTGGATTCCAAGGCTGTAATCATCAGGACAGTATGGTACTGCCACCAAAACAGACACTTAGATCAAGGGAACAGAATATAGAGCCCAGAAATGGACCCACAAACATATGGGCAACTAACCTTTCACAAAGCAGGAAAGAAAATCGAATGGAATAAAGACACTCTTCAGCAAATGGTATTGGGAAAACTGGACAGCGACATGCCGAAGAATGAACCTGGAACACTTTCTTACACCAGACACACAAATAAACTCAAAATGGATGAAAGACCTAAGTGTAAGGCAGGAAGCTCTCAAAATCCTAGAGGAGGAAACAGGCAAAAACCTCTTTGACCTCGGCTGCAGCAACTCCTTGCTCAACATGTCTCTGGATGCAAGGGAAGAAAGCAAAAATGAACTCTTGGGACCTCATCAAGATAAAAAGCTTTTGCGTGGCAAAAGAAACAATCAGCAAAAACAAAAGGCAAATGATGGAATGGGAGAAGATGTGTTCAACTTACATATCAGATAAAGGGTTTGTATCCAAAGCCTATAAAGAATTTGTCAAACTCAACACCTGAGAAAGAAATAATCCAGTGAGGAAATGGACAGAAGACCTGAACAGACACTTTTCAAAAGAAGACATCCAGATGGCTGACAGACACATGGAAACATGCTCAACATCACTCATCACCAGGGAAATACAAATCTAAGCCACAGGGAGATACCACCTCACAGCTGTCAGAATGGCACACATTAGCAACTCAGCCAACCATAGATGTTGGCGAGGATGCGGAGGAAGGGGAACCCTTTTGCACTCCTGGTGGCAATGCAAGCTGGTGCAGCCACTCTGGAAGACAGTATGGAGGTTCCTCAAAAAATTAACAATAGAACTACCCTGTGAGCCAGCAATTGCACAACTACATATTTATCCAAAGGATACAGGTATGCTGTTTTCAAGGAACACCTGCACTCCATTGTTTATAGCAGCGCTATTGACAAAAGCCAAAGTATGGAAAGAGACCAAACGTCCATTGACAGATGAATGGATAAAGAGGATGTGGTATACACACATACACACACACACACACACACACACACACACACACATACACACACACACGAATATTACTCGGCCATCAAAAAGAAAGAAATCTTGCCATTTGCATCAATGTGGATGGAACTAGAGTATTCTGCTGAGGGAAATTAGTCAGTCAGAGAAGACAAATATCATATGACTTCACTCATATGTAGAATTTAAGATAGAAAACAGATGACCATAGGGCAAAGGAAGCAAAAATAGTGTAAAAACAGGGAAGGGGACAATGCATGAAACTCTTAAATGTAGAGAACAAACTGATGGGTGCTGGAGGGGTTGTGAGTGGGTGGGTGGATAAATGGGCAACGGACATTGAGGAAGACACTTGTTGGGATGAGCCCTGGATGTCAGATGTAGGGGATGAGTCACTGGATTCTACTCCTGAAATCATTAGTGAACTATGTGCTCACTAACTTGCCTGTAAATTAAAAAAAAATGATGTGGCACGTACATGCAGTAACACTTAGCCTTATTAAGAATGAAATCTGGCCATTTGCAACAACGTGGATGGACTTAGAGTGCCCATAAGCTAAATAAGTCAGACAGAGGAAGTCAAATAGCGTATGATTTCACTCATATGTGGATTCAAGAAATAAGGCAAATGAGCAAAGAAAGAAGGAAGATAAAAAACACCCAGACTCTAAAATGGAGAGAATAAAATGCTGGTTGCCGAAGGGAGGTGGGCGGCTGGGTGAAATAGTAAAGGAGATCAAGGGAGAGAAGATACTCCACAGGTAGCCAGTCTGTGACACTTGTGATGAACACTGAGTAATGTGTAGAATTGCTCAATAACAAAAGTGCCTTTCATTGTTAAGTATAACTTGAATTGATTTAAATATAAAACTACTTAAAAACATCTTAATTTCCATATTTTTTCTCTTCTCTCTTTACCTGCCGGCTTACTGACTTCAAAATATATAGAAATTGTAGGAATTTTAATGCGTAGTTTCATTGTAATTTTATATTTTATGAGTATCATTAAGATTTATAATATTATATCTAAGAGTGACATTTTCTAGAATGAGAAAGAGGGAGAAGTTTAAAACCTTGCTTAAAGTGACAGACATATAAATAGTGAAGCTAGAATTCTATTTCATCACATGTGGTTCAAACTCTACATGGGCTCCGAGTTTTGTGTGGGGTTAGAAAAGATTTGGCTTAAAGAGCAGAGCATTTGGGAACTTTCAGTGATCTCTACCTGCTTACTTTTTCCTTAGGGCAGAGACAGGTGTGGAGCACTTGGTAACTGAAATGAAAGGTGTCCCTTAGGAGAGACTGGTAGGGGAGAAGGGCTCTGAGGACAGAATCTGCCCACTGACAGTCTTGTTCATGAATCCTTGGCACTGAGGTGGCTGTGGTCAAGGATTGACTGAGTTTATCCCTTGGGGTTGGGTGGGAAGGGCAGAGTCCTTGTCCCTCCAAAGGCTCAGCATTTGTGCACATTTATGAAATCTCTATAAATATCTGATGGAAGAGGAAGAAATGTTAATTCATGTGTTCTTCCAGGGTTTTTTTTTTTGGGGGGGGGTTACAGAGCTGCTTTTAGAGATGTTCCTATGATAGAATAGTGGGGATGTTTCATTTTAATTCTCAAAAGTTCTAAGAATAGAAGGGAGAAAATTTCTGCTGATATTACATCCCTAACTCAGGCCTTCTAGGAAAGACTGGCTATGTGTGGAGTATCTCCTCTCCCCACAGATGCTGCACTGGAAAGCTGAGTAAATCTATTGGATGTACGGTTTACATGTTGCACACTTACTGCACATGATTCATCTTCAAAGTAAATCCGAATTGCGAGAGCAAATCTAGGAGCTCTCTCTTAGATCTCATCTCCTTTACGAGCAATAAAGTAAGTTTTCAACCCCAAGTAATCTATATTCTTTTCCTTGCCTCCCATGCAGGACTGGGTTTTAGGGCAGTTGCCATGATATAATTCTGTCTCCTGAGACACTTGAAGCTCCGGGAACATATTTGTCTTAGTGACGAGAGGATCTGAATGTGTCAGGGTTCCCAGTTTTCACTGATCTCTGCTTGAGGCAGCACAGTCTCAGGAAAAATTCTTATCGAAAGGGTGGGAGGTATATTTGAGGGGGTAGAGGTATAGTATCCTATACAAATGGGTTTCTTTTTCTTTTAATGGATTAAATAAGCAGCTGATCCTCAGGAGGCAATGGAAAGTGGAAGTTTATCAGATGAAGGTCATTTAGCCACTAGGAAATACTGAAAATGTAGTGAATGATATGGTTGGAACATATTCATGAGGGACAGCAAGTGTCAGGCATGGCTGGAACACACACGAGCAGAAGCCCTGGGAGGAAAGGTGGTAAGCAAGACTATGGCACAGTGTTTGAGGACTTTGAAAGTCATGGTGAGTATTTCAGCCTTTGCACTTGAAAACCACAGTAACCCTTTAATCATAAGTTAAGATTCATCATATTTTTAGAACACCCACTTTTCCTTTTGAAGTTGTAGCTAGGAGGTAAAAAGAGGGAGAGGATAGAGAGGGAGGAGAAGAGGGAATTTCTGAAATTGGGTCCTTTCTTTCTGTATAGAAACATAGAGGGTCCACTTAAAGAATTGTAGGATTGACCATTTGTAAGACTGACATTTATGAGATACCAGCCTGATTTTGCAGTATGTATGAGCTAATAATACAGTGAAAACTCACATAGTTATCTCCCTCAATGTGAGTGAGACATTCACAAATTTCACAAAATGGTGTGAGACATTTATTTAGAATTAGTGAGGATTAGACATTGTGTGAAAGGAATTTTTGTCTCATGTTTTGAGAATCTAAACGGATCCTGTTTTTAGATTAGTCAAAATACTCTGCATGATATTATGATGATGGATGTCTGTTACTAATATGTACCGAAACCATAGAATGTACCACACCCAGAGTGAGCCTTGGGGTAAACGTTGGACTCTGGGTGATGAGGATGTGTCACGGTAGGCTCATCAGTTCTGGGAAATGTACTGTTCTGGCGGGCGATGTTGGTAATGGCAGGGGTGATATTTGGGTGGCGGCTAGGGACCATATGGGGAATCTCTGTACCTGTGTGTTGGTGTTGCTGTGAATGTAGCACCTGTCTAAAAAAATTAAGTCTTAGCAACGCGAACAAACTAAAAGGCAACAACGACCAAAAAATCTTATTAAAGCTGAGAGGAGGCGTGTGATTTTGCTGCCTCCTCCCCGCCCCCCACAGAGACAGCTGAGAGGGAGCCCATCTGCTCCTTCTCTGAGAGGGGAAGGTACAGGTCTGGAGTCACCATTGAATCATACTTGGGATGTCTGCTGGGTCAATCTTCGTTCTCTTGGGGCCACAGTGGATCCACCTGTATGCTCTCCATTGAGTTTCCAAGTGCAGGGGATACAAAGATGGATGTCTTCAGGGCAACCCTGACATCTTGAAGGGAGAAGGCACCTCATTACAGGTAAGCCCAAATCCAACTAGACTAAATTTAGAAAAAAACAGATGATTAAATTTTGATAAACAACTGAATGATTTTGTTCTTCTGTGCTGAATAAATCTTAATAAAATCAGCTCTCATATCTTGTATAGCTCCAAATCTCATACTTGACTGCAAAAATATGTTCAGATTTCATAACCTGGCTTCCATGGCCTTTGGCAGAGACGAAACCTTACTCTTCCAAGTTTTTCTACTGTGACGCTAGAATCCATCTAAACCAGCGATTTCATATTGATCTTCTCTATTTGTCCCATCATCCCCATTAAAACGTTGGTTGGTTTCTTTCGTGTCAATGCTCTCACCCCTCTGATTTTCATATCTTTGCATCACAAACTCTTTACAACCAAGGGCCTATTATATTTCTACTTTCCTCTCCTCATATACAGAACCTGTTATGTCTTTGTATTTTATTATTTATTATTTATTTATTTATTTATTTATTCATTTATTTATTTAATATTTATTCATAATTGAAAGACAGAGAGAGACAGAGTGCTAATGGGAAGGGGCAGAGAGAGAGGGAGACACAGAATTTGAAGCAGGTTCTAGGCTCTAAGTTGTCAGCCCAAAGCCCCATGCAGGGCTCTAACTCACGGACTGCAAGATCATGACCTGAGCCAAGCCATCTGCTCAACCGACTGAGCCAACCTGGCACCCCTGTTTTTTACTATTTATGAACGATATTTGGAGTTGCCATTCCCAGCTTCTGATCACCATGAGCAAATTAGCAGGAACCACAGTGCCGAGATGATTTCAGTTACTCGGGGAAGGAAATATGTGTGAAAAACAGTTGTGCAGATGTATTATGGGTAAATGAACACGTAGATTAATATCCTGGTAATTTTAATAATCATAATGGAATGTTGATACTAGTAATCATAAT
The DNA here is from genome assembly GCF_018350155.1 of Leopardus geoffroyi. NCBI lineage: Eukaryota > Metazoa > Chordata > Mammalia > Carnivora > Felidae > Leopardus > Leopardus geoffroyi. The sequence continues at coordinate 100,799,398 of NC_059329.1, forward strand.
GAAAGAGCCATTCCAATCGCAGTTACTAAATACTTGCATCTCTTCTGCATCATACATACTGTATTTAGCCTTCACAGACACCCTAAAAAGTAGATTATTTTAATCTTGTCTACAGAGGAAGAATAAGTAGCACAGTTATGTAGGGACTTGTGAAATATGGCACCATACTGAGCAGTGCGTGGGGTATGAATCCTGGCGGTGTGGCTTCAGCCTGGATGCTCTGTCATTGTGCTAACCTACCTCTCTGCTCTGTTTTAGGGGATTTGCATCTTAGGGAACCTGGTTTAGAACTTGAATTTCTTCAATCAAATCTATAGTTCATCTCTTAACATAACCTTGAGTTTCTCACTGACCCGTCTATCCTTTAGGAATTTTTACTCTTCTCTTTGCAGATGGTTTCTATTCTTCTAATACCAATCACATAGTCCCTTACATAATTAATGCTTTCATCTATGCATACCTTAAAACTCAAAAATCATTAAGAACAGGTGAGTATTTTGCCCATTCTTTGCAATAAGTCCAGATAATTGTGATTTGATATTTAAAATCAAAGATAATTACGGAATTCTGAGAGAAGGGAAAGGCAGTAGAATTTTAAAATGTTTTGAAACAAACACTAAATTAGAACGGGGAAGTGGACAGCTTGTAATAAAAGAAAAGGAAAAAAAGTCATAGAAAAAGAGAAAAAGTAAAATCATAATAGGGAAAGTAGCAGAGGCGGGGACTTACATAGTTCTCGCTTATTATAAGCTGGATCTTTTTCTCATTTTATCTGCAGTGTAACCATGGTTATGTGTAAAGTAGTTTTCCCCAGCTACTAAAGAGTGGAGCTGGGATTTGAACCCAAGACATCTGACTACAGCAACTGTGTTCTTGGCCAAGAAATGTAGTTAGTTATTTTCTTGATGAACAGCCATCACAGATAAAATATTAACTTCGCAAAATATGAACTGAACAAAGATAAAAAATTTCATAAAAGCAATATTTTCATTAAAAATGTAGTAACAATGTAAAATGTGGTTGGTGATAAAAATGTATGTGCATATAACAAAATACAATTGTTTTCTACTAACCAAATGAGAGAATAAGATCGTGTCATAAAATAACCTTTCTTGTTTGTTTGCATGTTCATCAGCTTTTTGCAAAATCATCAACCTTGAAATATTGATCATATGTGTATATAGTAAAAGGATGTAGAGATACACACATTTGTAAATATACTTAGAGAATGTTTCCTAAAAGACATGTCTAAAAGAAAACCAAAAGTAGTTATTTCTGGAGAGTAGGAGTATAAATTCAATAGTTTGGAGACAGCTTTAAATTTTCTTTTATTCTTCTGTGTCTTTTGAATAACGAATGATAAACATGAATTATTTCATCATAAAATATAGTTAAAAAATGGACACAAAATGTTGAGAAACATTTTTAATAATTATCAACAGCAATGATAATCTCTAGCATTTGGGACAACAACATCATACTTTGGAAATTAAGTTGTTATCTATATGACTCAAAATTGGAAAGTATGTAAATAACTCAAAGGACAAATGGTCAAAGAGATGCCACTTATGAAACTTTATACAATGTCACATAATTAAATTAAGTTAAACTAATGATAAGTATAATAACATGGGAAGAAGTGTTATAATAATTCAAGTCAAAATCAGGACACAAAATGATATAATATGATGATTTCAGTGACAAACTCAACAAGTTACGAACAAAAACTTGAACTAGAACAATCATAACATAGTATGTTGGAATTATGGGATACTTCTCAGATGAAATTTTTAGAAGTATCCTGGTGACTTCAGGGTAAAATGAACATATCGGAGTAACAATACTATTTAGATTATAGGCATCATTAGGAATTTTATAGCATGTTGAATTCACAGGCAGAGATGCTCAATATTCTGAGTTTAGTCCCACAGTACAGTCAAGAGGGTAAACAGTTTCCCTCAGTTATGTCAACTTCAAAGGTGTCCCGACATTTGTTATATAATGGTGTCAGTAAAACTGACATTGAGCAAGGGAGGTTAAGTAAAAGATTGTCAAAACAGATTTTTATAAAGCATATTTCATCCAACATACTGATGGAGTCAGAGATAAAGGGGTTAGGGACCCAAAAATGAGTGAACTGAACAGAGAATACTTTCTTCCAGAGGGATTTTCCAACAAGTTAATTATAGTGGAATAGTGTTTTCCAGATGTCAAAGCACATAGATAAAAAAATCCATAACACATGAGATACATGTGTGTATCTGTGTGCATATACAATCTTTTAATTCTTTTTTTTTTCAAGTTTATTTATTTTTGGGACAGAGAGAGACAGAGCATGAACAGGGGAGGGGCAGAGAGAGAGGGAGACACAGAATCAGAAACAGGCTCCAGGCTCTGAGCCATCAGCCCAGAGCCTGATGCAGGGCTAGAACTCCCGGACCGCGAGATCGTGACCTGGCTGAAGTCGGACGCTTAACCGACTGCGCCACCCAGGCGCCCCTACAATCTTTTAATTCTTAAGGAAACTCAGGATCAGCTAAGGCAACTATTTGCACTCCATTTTTCATATGAAAGCTAAATTAGGAGACAGTTAAGTCACTTGCCCAAGGAGAGTTCAAGTTCTGCAGTTTTCAGTCTTGGTAGGAATCAGAATTTTTTCAGGACATTTAATTTTTACTCCCCAAATGCAAAGGCTTTGTTGACCCAAGGCAGTTAGCTTCTGAATCAACAGATAGCTCTGGGAGAGGCTTGGGCATCTGCGGATTTACCAAGAGTCAAAGAGGATTGAAGGCAGTCAGAGGTAACATAACATGGAGCAAAAGCAAGGCATTCAGAGTTCAGCCCACCGATCTTCCCAAGCTGTCACTTCTTTTCTTCTCTTTGCAGATTCAGCTCTTGTCCTCAACTGCACCTTACTTTCAGCCAGTAGTATTGCGATGAATAGCAGTGTGACTGAATTCATTCTCCTTGGGTTGACACGAGATGCAGGAAAGCAGAAGGCGATATTTGGTGTCTTCTTGATTCTTTACCTTGCGACACTGTTGGGGAACTTTCTCATTGTAGTGACTATTAAAACAAGCAGGACCCTTGGGAGTCCTATGTACTTCTTCCTGTTCTATCTGTCTTTTGCTGACGCCTGCTTCTCTACAACCACAGCCCCCAGATTGATTGTGGATGCCCTTGCTCAGAAGAAGACCATTTCCTACAAAGAGTGCATGACTCAGGTCTTTGCAGCCCATTTCTTTGGGTGCATGGAAATCTTGGTGCTCATCCTCATGGCTTTTGATCGCTATGTAGCTATTTGTAAGCCCTTGCGATACACTACCATCATGAGCCGGCACGTGTGCAGCGTTTTGGTGATTCTCGCCTGGGTGGGATCTTGTATTCACTCCTCGGCACAAATTTTCCTGGCTTTGAGATTGCCTTTCTGTGGCCCCAACGTGATTGACCACTATTCCTGTGACTTGCAGCCCTTGTTGAAACTTGCCTGCATGGACACTTATGTGATAAATTTACTAGTTGTTTCCAACAGTGGGGCCATATGCACGGTGAGTTTCATAATCCTGCTTATCTCCTATGTTGTCATCTTGTACTCTCTGCGTAACCACAGTACTGAAGGAAGGCGAAAAGCCCTTTCCACCTGCACCTCCCACTTTATTGTGGTTGTCTTATTTTTTGGTCCATGCATATTCATATACACACGCCCACCCACCACATTTCCAATAGACAAGACAGTGGCTGTGTTTTATACAATTGGGACACCCTTGATCAACCCTCTGATCTATACACTGAGGAATATGGAAGTGAAAAAAGCCATGAAGAAATTATGGTGTAGCAAAGTATGACTTCTCTTGATACAGCATATTTAGGGATTCTAATGTATATTTCCTTTTTTTTTTCTAATGTATATTTCCTTAAGAGATTGGTTTTCCTTCATGGACTGGAAAGATGAAATATTCTCATTGGGGGAAAATCCATTAAGGAATTTTAATATCACTAATATTTTATATATTTAATTGACTTATCATGAATAAGTATGAATGAATATACATCCTTAATTCTGAGATGATTGCATTAGAATAGGATAACTTAAAGTCTGTAACCAATTTTGAACCACCTTGCTGGCCCTTAGTTGAATTCTATTCACCTATGGCCATATTTACATGATAATTTCACCTCCTGTGCAATTTTTCTTCAGAAAGAAATGCACTGACTACTGACAGAATGATTGTGTAGTGTGTGTATGTGTGTGCACACACTAATTCTTTACAGATTTTGTTCTCGTCCTTAAGAACTTGGACATAGAGCTAATCCATATGGAACTGGAACTTAGAAATGAAGGTAGTGGTCTTGCCTACCTGGGGCTTAGCCATGATGTTCTGAGAAATTCTGTGGTGGAATCTGTGCCTGAGCCTGACTCACTGGGGCATCTACATGGATGGACCCTCAAGCTCCCAGAAAAGCTGGAAACCTCAGTGAAAACCCAGACTGTCACTGGAAAAAACTCTCAACGTTTGGTGAATGGTGGGAGAAGGAGAGTTTTACACTTGGCAGTGATGGGCGGTATCTGCCAGTCAGCTGCTTTATTGGCAGGGTCCTTCCCCTTCATGTTCACAGAGAAGGGGCAATGTGGGTGTTTGGCAGCAGGAATATGCAGAAGGATGAGGGGTAGAAGGAGGGCTGGAGAACTATGTACACTGTAGAGACAGAAAAGGTGAATGGAAAGTGGTAAGGTTAAGAAAATATGTTTATTAGTGCTCAGAAAGCTGTGGGAATTCTCTTCTCATGCTTAGATCATAGAGATCCCAGATTCCCTTAGATTTTAGATAAGGTCTCAGTTGGGAGGGGTGGGGGAAGTGGTCAGGGGACAGAAAGGTCTTACTTGACCTGGTACCTTAACAAACTGGCTCACTGTCTTTGCTTCTGAAAAATCTTGAAATCCTTTTATTTGCCTTCCTTTGGGGGCTTTTTGTAGGCTGTCTAATTTTAGTATCCTTGATGTGGGAAGAAGGTTTCTATTTCTTATAACTGATGACTCCTTGTTAGCCCTCAGAAAGCCAGTGGTTACCTTCCAAATTCTGTACCCTTCCCAATGAACTCTTTTCGGCTGGTTCCTAGAAGATCTCCTTACAGCTTCTCTGTAGCATCTATCTAGTTGTAGGATACTTCTGTCGACCATTTCCTTTGGTTTGGAAATAGGCATAAGGTGATTTAGACACACAGTTCACATCCATTGTGTCTACTCAATATTTCAATTTTAACTCCTTGCTACATGAGAAAGGTTACATTATAAATAATTTCTGTGAACACTGGACCCCCAAAAAATTTATTTTCATCTAGAAAGTGATTGTACATTACTCTGAAATGAGAAATATTTACTTCTTTTCACATAAAAGCTAAAATTTTAAGAATAAAAATTTGTATAATATAACCTTATCTGTAAATGAGAAAGACTTCAAGTGAACTGGGTGGAGATTGACCTTGGGAAGGAGTAATGAGGAAAGGCGAAAGGGAGTCACTCCAAGCATAAGAACAAGAGAAAGGAAAGGAAGACAGAAAATAAGTCTTTTCATTGGTCATAAGGAAAAATGATTTCATCAAAGTTTCAAGATGCCTCTTATAAAATCCTTCTGTGATTTCAGTGACGAGGAGAGATGTGTCTGTTCTCTCCTCTCTACATTTAGGTTGGAATCCTTCTGTGCAAACAAAAAGACCTCAGCATCCATGACAGAATCATCACTAGGGTTCAACAGACAATGGGCATAGTTAGTATTGAGGTAATTATAGCATCAGCCACTTCAAATAGCTGGACAACTGAGGAGGGTCTGTAGGAATCTAACAAGTTTTAGGTAGTTACAGAGTTCTGTAGGGTATCATAGAGATCTGTCACCTTCGTCCTTTCTTCACCCCATGAATCAGAAGGGGTGGATCAGGTCAGAAGCTAGAATGATAGGGTTTGAACAGTAAAACACAGTTAAGGAATAATGGCAGTGTCTTAGGTCCCCTGAGCTTCTAAGCTGACCTGCAGTACCTAAAAAATTAAAATAAAAATTTCCAGAAGAAAGACAGGATTTTTTAGCTGGGAATTCCAGCAAAAGTGCTGAGATTGCATATTCTATGGGTCAGACACCTCTCCCTGAAACAATCACTGTGGTAAAACAACATCAAAAAGTTCTCTGTGTTCAGATCCAGGTGGATGGGTGGCTCTATGATCTTCTCTGGGACCTGTCAGGTGTTTGGGGTCGATTAGCTATAGTCTGATCCGATATGATCTTGAATGGGATGGTGGTGCTCTTTCCCTGGTGACCTGTCGTCCAGCATGCTAATCCGGGGTTGTTCTCATGGCAGAAGTGTCTCAGAGAGGAAATGAAAGTGCACAAACCTCTTGAGGCAGAGGCTCAGAACTGGCGTTCTGTCGGGGTGTCTACCACGTTCTATCGGCCAAAGTGAGTCACGAGGACTTCCCAGACTCAGAAAGGGAAGGTCTGCAAAGTTACAAGGAAACCAGTGTAGATACAGGGAGGCTAATAACTGTGGGCACAGTGTAATAATTCTGGCCCAAATGCTTACCACGTGCCAGGGAGTTTTCAATGTGTTTTGTAGAATTTAATTGATTTCATCCTTAGCAGTGCCTATAGTATACTCTATGTCTTTGTTTATGCTGGTCCCATTACCTGGAATGTCCTTTACTTTGGCTAACTTGGAAACACCTTACTCATGTTTCAGGCTCAACTTCAATGTCATCTCTTCCAGGAAGCTTTTCGTGGCTCAGCCAAAGGCTCTTTATTTACACTCCGTTAGTACTTGTGTAAATTACTTCTCAACATGTTCATCACATTATGTTGAATTTAATTAATTTGTGTACCTTTCCATGGCTTTTACATTTCCTATCTCCAGTGAATTGGCATAGAGGAAGTTAGAAGCATAGGGTTAAACTGGGCTTTAAACTAGGCTTAGAAATTTATCTGGAACAATTCACTTAATCTCTTTGTATCTCAGGTAGCTCATCTGCCAAATGGGAGCACAACGGTACTGAATGTATAGATTTGTGGCAAAGATGAGATGAGTTAACATTGATAAAGTGCTTAGGGGAGTGCCCGTGATATGATAAATGCACAATACCCTTCATTATTATTGCTTATATTTGCATGATCACAATACACATAATCAGTAATGTTTCAATAAGCTGAAACATTTTTAAAACTCTTCGAGGAACTTAAAAAGAGGATGTCGTCTTTCTGAAACAATCAAGATGATGTTCTGAAAAATATTGCTTAGAGAAATTAGTTGAAAGGGTTCAAATATGGGACTGAGCCGGATATATATTTAGTGCTTCACTGACAAGTTACACCAGGGAAAGTTAAGTCACTCACAGGAAACGTTTCCTTTCTTCTCTCATTTCCCAGCTTCCTTTCAGTTGGGCGCAAGTGATTTTATCTGCCTGGCCCCTGTGGATTACTACAGCTTTGTGATATATTTGCTCTTGGTTCTTCTCCCCCTTCCCCCCTCCCAGTCCCCCCAAATCTTTGACCATTCTCACATATATATTCAACCGCATGGAGTTTAGAATCACTTTGTCAGTTTCCATGAATATATCTCCAGAGATTTTGATTAGGAGCTCACTCAATGTGTCAATTAATTGGGAAAAGTTAACAACTTTCAAATCTGAGTTTCTCCTATCATGAATCATAGAACTCACCTTACTCAGTTGTCATATGTCTTTTTGTGAAGACGTTTAGTCTGCTTTTTGTAATTTTTGTTACATCTCTTAGTTTGATGATGAAGACCATTTATTTTATTTTTTAAACTTGTTTATTATGCTTACATTTGGAAGTAATATTGTGCTTATTTTTGACCAAGATTTTTAATAAACACTATAATATGTCTGTTGATTGTGTTGGTTTTGCTAACTAGATGAACACATCACCCAGCAATGAATTCTGTTGCTTCATTTTCGGTTCTGATTGCCTTATTTCCTTTTTACTGTTACTTCATTGGCTGACACAGAATTTCCAAAGTGACAGCCAGTGGACTGGAATTCACCTGAAAGTTTGTAAATTTGTTTGATCCCAAATTGTTCTTTAGAATAAGATCTTACCAACCTTTAAAAAATTCAGCCATCAACATACTCAAATCATTAAAAATTATATGAAATATGGATGCCTGGGGCGCCTGGGTGGCTCAGTCAGTTAAGCGTCCGACTTCGGCTCAGGTCATGATCTCATGGTCCGTGAGTTCAAGCCCCAAGTCGGGCTCTGGGCTGACAGCTCAGAGCCTGGAGCCTGTTTCAGATTCTGTGTCTCCCTCTCTCTCTGACCCTCCCCCATTCATGCTCTGTCTCTCCCTGTCTCAAAAATAAATAAACATTAAAAAAAAAAAAAGAAATATGGATGCCTGATTTGTCTTAAAAATCTGAGTGTGGGGCAAATTTGGATATATGCTCCCCATAGGGTGACCACAGAGCAGAGCTTAGTCTGGGCAGACTCTAATAGGGGACAGGATTTGCTCCCTTTCGGTAGGGAACAAATGTTTTACATTTCTTCTTAAACATCTTTGCACAATTTGACTTTACTCAATTTTTAAAATCTTCCTGGTGTCTGTAGGTATATGAGCTTGAGAACTTGGCATTAAGACTCTTAGTAAAATATATAATAATAGCAGTTATAGAAGATGGCCTTATTTCTGAATTTAATGGATTACTCTTCTAATTAACCATGACATTTTCTTTAGGCTTCTGGAACACACTCTTTCATCAAGTTAAAGAGATTCATTTTCCTTTTAGTTGGTTGTGCTTCAATTATAATTCAGTTTAAAAATTGACATCTCAGAAATAGCCCCTTTTGCTTTTAACTTTATTATTAGAGTTATATAAATATAACTTTATTATTAGAATATCCTGGTACCAGAAATCAGTAAACTAAAGATTGTATCGGAAAGCAGAATATGTAAAACATTTCCAGACCTTATGTGCTAAAATGTATTTAATGAGAAATAGAGGCATGCTGTGACCTGAGAACTTATTTAATCATCTATAAAGAAGATGTGAACAAACTGGCAGGTAACCCTAAATTATAAGTTGGCACAGTCACCAAAAGGTCTCAACAATAGAATAAGAAACATGAAACTAAAGCTAGCATCGCACTGTTTCTTTGATTGACGTTTATCAAGGTATCAAATCTCACACATCACAAAATATGAAGTCTTGGACCTCATTCCGAGGACGTTCCTAGTGTTTATATTATGCGACTCTAAATAAAATAAAGATTATCCTAAGCTTTTTCAAAGACCCAAGCCATCACATTGTTGTGGATTTTTCTTCTGTATTGATACATGGAAAAAAATGGAAAACTATAAAACTAGGAGGAGTACTTTACTGTGAAATAAAGACATTTCTAAATGTTTATTTATTTTGAGAGAGAGAGAGACAGAGAGAGAGCAAGCAGGGGAGGGGCAGAGGGAGAGAGAGAGAGAGAGAGACAGACAGAGACAGAGAGAGAGAGAATTCCAAGCAGGCTCCACACTGCCATCATGGAGCTGGAGGTGGGACTCAAACCCACGAACCATGAGATCATGAGCTGAGCTGAAATCAAGAGTCAGATGCTTAACCGACTGAGCTACCCAGCGCCCCTACTATGAAGTATTTTTAAATGGTACTGTAAAATTCCTTCTACAATCAAAACTGAAAGAACAAATAGAAGCTAGCTGCAAAAGCTTTTTACACTTTGCCTCCAACTCCCCTATAGCACAAAAGTTAAAGTCATTCAGCCTTCCTGGAGAATTTCCGGCTCGAGGTTATTTCTAAGAAACCAAAACAACATTCGTGCTCTTTGCGGTTATAGGGAGCGTTAGCTGTCTCCACATGACATAATCTGACCCCTGTGTACATTTCTCACCTTGCTTCTTGCCACTCTACGTGGACCACTATGTTCCTTGAAAATACCATGGTAGTCCTGTTTTAGAGTCTCCCTTTCTAGAATCTTCATTGCACTCATCCTCACGTGCCATTTCCTTCTGATCATTGCTGTCATTTATTGGTGTTCTCATCATTAAAAGTATTAAAGTTATTAAAAGTATTAATATATTTCATCACTTTTCCTCAACAATCAGCTGAAATGCTATGGGCTAATAGAACCCTTCTCTTCCTACCCAATATGAAGGACCCTCCACAAAATAACCAGAGCCTTCCATTTCCACAGACTCTGTTCTAATGATCACTCCCTGCCTTTTGTTTGTTTGTTTTTAATTACCTTTTGATTATCTCCTTGTTCCCCCCAACTATCTGAACTTGGCTGTTTGGGCAGGGGAGTGGGGAAAGCTCTTCCATTCTATAATCATTCAACAGACATTTATTGAAAACCTAACAGATGCCAGGCATAAATAAAACAAAAGTCCTTCCCACAAGATGTCCAGTACAGAGAAAGTTGGCAAGTAGCCAAAGTCAAATGACGTTTATGTAAAAGCAATTATACTGTTGATCATTTTTACTAAGAAAATAAGGAAGATGTCGGCGTAGGGATTACGGTAGGAGTGGAGGAATCTTTAACAGAGGTGTGAGGGGGGAGGTTCTATGAGGTGATAGTGCTTCATCTCTTAGTTTGAAGCGGTAAATTAGGGGGAAACAGCCACCTGAAGAGGAGGAGGGCTTGCTCTCAGAGAGAAGCAAAAACTTGAAGAGCTTTGGGGGCAGGTGAAAAAGTCCCACAATTGCTGACGGACAGTGAAGGAGGAGGTGAGGCGCTCCAGATGTGGACTTAGAGGCAGTAGAAAGATTAAGTGGAGAATTTTACCACAAGGCAGGATGCTTCTAAAAGCAATGGGAAGCCAGGGAGGGTCTAAATCAGTAGCAGATCATAATCCTTTAACAAATCCATGGTCCTTAAATCCTAAATCATAAAGAACTTTATATTGTTAAGAAATCCCTCTGGCCGCTAGTGGAGAATGGACAGTTTATTTCTCACACGTGTCTGAAAGAATTCCTCTTTATGGGAGACATGATGCTCTTAGCATGACACACACCTGCCAACAAAAGCCCCCCCTTTCCCCCACAGTTTCCCCATGGCATTTTTCACCTCTGCGTTCCTCAGGGTGTAGATCAGGGGGTTTAACATGGGCGTGATGATGGAATCAGACACGGCCATTGCCTTGTCTATGGGGTAAGTGGCCACAGGCCGCACGTACAGGAAAATGCAGGGCACGAAGAACAAGACGACCACAGTGAGGTGGGAGCCACAGGTCGACAGGGCTTTGCGCCGCCCCGCAGAGCTGCAAGACTTCAGGGAGCAGAGGATGACCACGTAGGAGGCCACGAGGATAAGGAAGATGGTCACACACATCACCCCACTGTTGAGGATGACTAAGAGACCCAGGGCGTGGGTGTCCATGCAGGCGAGTTTCAGCAATGGGAACAAATCACATATGAAGTGATCGATGACGTTGGGACCACAGAAGGGTATTTGATACATGAAGAGAAGCTGTATTGCTGCGTGGATAAACCCCCCCACGCAGGCGCCTCCCAGCAGCAGGCGGCACACCCGAGGGTTCATGATGCTCGGGTAGTGCAGGGGCTTACAGATGGCCACGTAGCGGTCATAGGCCATCACGACGAGAAGGATGATCCCCACACCACCAAAGAAATGCTCCGCAAAGAGCTGGGCCATGCAGCCTTCAAAGGAGATGGTAGTTCTCTCGGAGAAGGAGTCCACGATCGTCTTGGGGGCAATGACAGAACAGTAGGTGGCGTCCATGAGGGACAAGGAAGTGAGAAAAAAATACATAGGTGATCTCAGGCTCTGACTTGTGATCATGGTTACCACCATGAGTAGGTTCCCCAAAACCGTGGACACGTACAGGATTAGAAACACAGCAGAGAGCATTTTCCGCAGCTCTGGGTTCTCTGTGATGCCCAAAAGAATGAATTCAGTCGCATTGTTTGGATTCTCCATTTATTGGGTGCTTATATGAGCTCCAGCTGGGAGCTGGAAAACCTAAAAATGCAACATATGATTTATAATTAGTTGGCCTCATGTCAGGGACCTTATTATTTGTTTGTATTCATTTATTCACTATCCAAGCATTTGGATCTTAACAACATGCTAAATGAAGAGTTGAAAAGATAGATACTTCATTCATGCCAGCCTCTCCCATGACATTTCTCCTCTTTCTTTATTTAAATGTTTCTTCCATGTGATATAATTTTCCTCTTCCTTTTCCTCCCTTTCTTCTTTGAGTGCTTATCTTACTCCAGGTACTAGAATAACCCTATGATTTTTTGTTTGTTTGTTTTTTTTTTTTTTTTTTTTTGTTTTGTTTTTGTTTTTGTTTTTTGTGTTTTTTTTTTACAGATGATGGAGCAGACCCTCATAGAGTTTAGGAGACTTAGCCAAGGTTGCACAGCTCCTAAGTGGTGAAGCCAGAACATGGGCCATACTTTCTGACTCCAATATCAGTGCCCTCAAATATCAATATTGCTTCCTTAGTAATTATTCTGTGAGTTTATCATTTGCTAATCAGTGTGCTAATTACAGTGCGATATATTATCCTGTTTTATCTTCAAAACAATCTGAAGTGGGTTATGCTTCCAATGCTCTTTTCCAGATGTTGTGACAGTTCCATTGTAATTCTGTAATTTACCCATCAGTATTAAATGCTCAAAATATACCTAAAAGTTGTGGTTGTATAATACCTGGGTAATATACCTAAATTGAGTAAGATTATACACAGTGATAGTTGATGGGGGGTGGGAGGGAGAGGAGGGTGGGTGATGGGTATTGAGGAGGGCATCTTTTGGGATGAGCACTGGGTGTTGTATGGAAGCCAATTTGACAATAAATTTCATATTAAAAAAAATAAACAGTGATGGTCCAGGAAATCCAGGTCACAACAGACTGACTCAATCCTGAACCAGCCCTAAGTCATTCCTTTTGGTTTCCTCTGTTCCCAAAATGGAGCAAAATCCCCGGAACATAAATGACAACAATTTGGCAATTCTGCTCTCCTTTTAAAGAAATGTAACACATCTTGGGAAGTTAAATCTCTTACAAGAGGTAAATCTCTTACTGGAATTTTGATTGCACAGCTCAAGTTGCTAACTACTATGTTCCACTACTTCCTAAGACAACAGATGATACGGTGTTTCAAGAAAGTTACTGTTGCAACCGAGAAGAAAAGCTGCAGAGAACACGTGCCTTGTATACTACTGGGAACTACTTTTAAAAAAAAATTCCTTTACTTTGAGAAAGAAAGAAAGAGAGAGAGAATGGGCATGAGAGGAGGAGAGGCAGAGAGAGAGAGAGAGAGAGAGACGGAGAGAGAGAGAAGAGAAGAGAGAGAGAATCCCAAGCAGGCTCCACACGGGGCTAGATCTCACAACGGTGAGATCATGACCTGAAGCGAAATTCAGAGTTGGACGTTTAACCCACTGAGCCATCCAGGCGCCCCACTCCTGGGAATTTTTAAGCAGAGGATGGCTGCTATACCTTAGGAATTTTCAAGAGTATAGCTTCAACTGATGCGTGGAGTATACCACTGTGTGAACGCTGAGAAGTTCCTCACACAGTTCAGCAACCCCATCCCACCCCACCCCGTGCACAAAATGCAGAGCGCCCACAGGTGACCGTGGCAGTGCCATTTATTCACATTGCTTAACCTCCTCCTCTCCCTCCTGACCCAGGAACTGAGATCTTTCTTGTAAGGATGCTTGTGAATTACAAGGAACACTGACTCCAGAGTCAGGGAATGAGACATGAGTTTTACTCCATGTTGTGTCACTAATGTGGTCTGCCATTTGGGCATGTTGCTGGCATCTCCCAGCCTCAGTGTCCTCACTTGCAACATAAGGATGGCTCACTAGATGAGTAACAACAAAGGACTCTGTTGCCTCCTCACAAAAGCACTCATCTCTTAATTGATTGTATTGATTGTTTAAGCCCCTGGGTACATTTTCTTAGAGAGGCAATTTATTTCATGTTAAAAAAAAATTGAGGGGCACCTGGGTGGTTCAGTTGATTGTCAGCCTCTTGATTTCAGCTCAGGCCATGGTCTCGGGGTTCGTGAGTTCGAGCCCCACGTCTGGCTCTGTGCTGGTAGCAGAACCTGCCTGAGATTCTCTCTGTCCCTCCCCCCACTCATATTTCTCTCTCTCTCTCTCTCTATATATATATATATATATCTCCCTCTCTCAAAATAAATAAATAAACTCCAAAAAATTGGAAAGCCACCACTCTAAGTAATATCTAATGTTCCATTTGTCTTATGGCTTGGGGCTTGAGTGACTTCATATCCATACAGTATAGAATTGAATTTTTCTTTGTAACATTCAGCCCAACACCAGCACCTTCCCCCTTAACTTATTCAGCTTCATTTCTCCATTCTCCTCATTTTGTTTATTTCACTGTCATCCCATCCACTTCCTGCCAGACTCCTAGCATTTCTTTCCACAGCTGCCTTTCTGTTTGCAGGGAATGCCACTGGATCCAGACCCAGCAGACCTGCCACAAAGTCACAGCCAGGCCACTTACTGGCTTAGTGATCTCAGCCTCTGTAAGCCTCAGTTTCTGCAGTAGCACAATTACTAAAACAGAAAGACATACATAACTCACAGAATAATGGACATAAACTCACAGGATGAGAGAGGGGCCAGAGAGAAAGACCTCAGAGGGAAGGAGAAAGGGAAAGAGAGGGACAGAGAGAGAGAGAGAGAGAGAGAGAAGAGAGGAGGAAGCTAAATTGGAAAAAAGCCATCAGAGAATCTCTTAGTAATTCTTCCAGAATGCCTATGAGCAGTTTTTAGAAAACTACACATTTTATTTTCCAGTTTTCATTTCTAAATAAACATTCATTCATTTAATGTTGAAAAATTTTCTCAAAAGAAAACCAAAGTAGATCAAGCAAAATAACTTAATCTAATTCAGGTGTGCACTCAAGTTCATAATCAGGGTTCCTTATTCAGAGAATAAGTATTGCTTACAGATAAAGCAAACAAACAGGTATCGAGTGCGATTTACTGACATACTTTAAGAGTAATAGACATATATGCACGTATTCAATGTAATTAATTCAATTAATGTTATATTCGAAAATAATTTCTAAGCTATAATTCTATGCAATAACTGAAACCTACATATGAAATACTTACACCAAATAATGGAGATGATTCTTAGAGCTTAGATTTTACAGTTGGTCAACAATGGAGAGTGGCATAACTAAAGATTCTAAGGTCACTTAACCTAAGATCTTACCAAACTCAGGATTCAGAGAGTCCAAGAACCAGGTGCAATTTTTCTCACTTGGGTTTTCTAACCGTGGAGGCAAAGTCTCTAGGACATAAACAAGGGAAAAGCCATCCACTTATTATATCTTGGCCAAATTTGTAGAACTGGGATTTGTATTGCTTTCAAAGAGAGAGTTAAACAAGAGACTTAAGTAGTTATGATCTTAAGGAGGAAATAACCTTTCTGGTTTACCAAGGGATTTACATTCTCTCCAATTAAGGACAACTGCTAAAAGATATCCAAGTACAGTGCTTACCAAATCATTCAGGTTTCTTTTTGAACCCTAGTTGATTGTATTCTTAGGTCAACGTAGACACGGCTCTTGTTCAACTTCTTAGAAGATCCATTATGAAATTAATGTTCTCCTTTTGGCAAAGAGGATCTGTTTGGGCAGCTGTGACATACCATAGACTACATCATTCTAGTTTCATCCCCTGAGGCCGATTTTCCACTGATGAAGGTGCTAACCCCTGAGCCAGTGAATTCTCATCCATCTGCTATAACAATGTGGTATTCCCAGGGGACAGGATCATTGCTGGGGTCAGACCGAGCCGCTTCACAGCAGAAGTCGAGGTCAGTCTCAACAATTGAGTCATTTGTTCCTGCACTGTGACCTGTAGGGTAGTTATAGGGGAGCCACATGTGTTAGCATCCAACAGAGCCATGGGTTTCGTAACAGGCATTTTTTCCCTCCCTTTGGAATAATCTTTGTAAATCTTAAGAAGTTATTCAATGGCAGTTGTTACCCTTGAGCAGTTCCACACATAAGTGGAAGGTCGAACTTTGGTTCTATAAAAGAATTCCTAACCTATCAAGATTCTCTACTCTGAGACAGTCAAACTGACTTACATTATCTCCTAGGGTCCTACTTTTTCCTGATTTTCTGTTGACAATTTTTAATTTTTGTGTCTCATTCGTAATTATTTTGGCACCCTTCCCCCACTGAGTTCGTGGTGACTCCCATTCATTGGTTTCGATAAAACATAAATACTATACCCTGGGTTAAATGGTATTTTTTTAGTACTTTTCTAGTGCTGAATGTTGAACTGTTCTTACTTGTATTCCAGCCTCCCAGGCAGGACATGACTATCAAATGACAGAAAATGCCAGGAATTTTATTATTATTATTAGTAGTAGTATTATTAATTATTTTAAGTAGACTTCACGTTCAGCACAGAACTTAGCGTGGGGCTTGAATTCACGACCCTGAGATCAAGACCTGAGCTGATATCAAGAGTCAGATGCTTAAATAACTGAGTCACTCAGGTGCCCAGGAATATTTTATTCTTTTTTTTAATGGTTATTTACTTTGAGAGAAAGAGGGAGAAAGCGCATGCAAGCCGGGGAGGGGCAGAGAGAGAGAGAGAGGGAGAAGGAAAGGGAGAGACAGAATCCCAAGCTGGTTCCAAGTTGTCAGAGCAGAGCCTGATGTGGGGCTTGATCTCACAAACTCTGAGACCATGACCTGTGCTGAAATCAAGTGTCAGATGCTAAACCAACTGAGCCACCCAGGTGGCCATGTATTAGTTTATTCTTACTCCAGTTTCTGCTGCCTCTAATTTTCAGCAACAATTGCAACTTTTGTCTTTTTTTAGTAGTTATGTATTGCATGTAATATATTACAGGAATAAGACTTTTTCGAGGCAAATATAATTGCCCCAAATGGAATAAACAAAGTGATCCTTAATACCCAGATTCCCAGCAGTGGGGATGTCACATTCTAGCAATAACAGATCTTCAGCAGATTCAAAGGGTAAAAGGGGGTTGAGAGACGCATGACGCTTTTGAGAAAGGTATTTTCAGAATTGAACATAAAAGATAACATTCAGAGAATCTTTACACGTTACTCTGTCACGTACGTATTTTACATTTTCATGGAGGGACATTACTGCTGAAAGTTACAGGTGATGAAGTGTGACAATTTTGTCACGATTTTCCAAACAGTAAGTCAAATTATTTTTTAATGACCAAACGTATAATTGAAGTTGAATTAACAAAAATTATCTACGGGAACTTATGCCGCAAATAATGCTATAGTATAGTACACGGAATATTAGATTGAAGTTTAAACATATGAATTGCAATACTTCATGTGCTACTGATCAGCCATAGGTCCTTGGGTGTAAAGCAATTATTAATCTTCTCTAAGTCTTATTTGCTCCTCTGTTGCTAAGAGCTGAAAGGGATGGTCTCTGAAGTCTCACCTTCCAAATCCCTCAGGAGTATAAGCGATGTGAAGAACCCAGTTTCCATGGAGACATCAAGATGTAGGGAGTATGCAAAATGTGGCTTTTAGCATTCCACCATATCTTCTAAAGTGTAGGTGGGTGGAAGAGAGGTCAAGGGAGCCCATGCAAGGTGCTAAATATAAGCTTAAAATATGCTCTATAGCTGGTCACAAGAAAAAAATCAATTTGCTTTCCAGGTAGGAAGATCTTTAAAGGCTTTATTAATGTGGTAAAGAAAAGAAGAGGCAGAATGGGAATTCCTTGGTAACTGGAATGACGTCCATCCAGGAATAGAGTGACCATTTTATCTGATACTCAATTTTCCAAATTTATTAAGTAACAGAAATTTTAATATGTTTTAAAATGTTCACATGGTTTATAGTAATTTATACATACTGAGATGTTTTGAAGAGATGTCTGAAGTTCTGTGTCTTGGTGGCATGTTGAAATCTAGTCTAGATCTGTTCAATTTTAGTTCAATTTGTTTTCACTACATGTGACCAAAGATCTGAATCTAGTGAGGTTTTTTATATTTTATTTCTAGGGGCGCCTGAGTGGCTCAGTTGGTTAAGCGACCCACTTCGGCTCAGGTCATGATCTCGAGGTTTGTGAGTTTGAGCCCCGTGTCGGGCTCTGTGCTGACAGCTCAGAGCCTGGAGCCTGCTTCAGATTCTGTGTCTCCCTCTCTGCCCCTCCCCTGCTCACGTTCTGTCTCTGTCTCTCAATAACAAATAAACGTTAAAAAAAAAGTCTTATATTTTGGTTCTACACATGTTAGAAATCTATTCTTTCCAAAAATATTTATGGAGTAACTACTATGTGCCAGATCTATTTTAGGTGCTCGAGATAAAACAGTGAACAGAACAAAGATTCCTGATCTCATGCGCTTAGATTCTAGTGAGGGAAAGAGAAAAATCAACAATAAACACACGAGCAGATGGTTTGTTTCGTTACAAGTTTACATGTACTGTGGAAAAATACGAAGGGGAGGATGGTAAGGAACATCAGGGCTGGGGGTGGGGGCAGCCTGCAATGGTGCTGTGTTGTGTAGTATTGTATTTTATAGTGTTTATTTTTACTGAAGCATAATTAGCATACAATATCCTAGTGGTTTCAGGTGCATGTTATAGTGATTTCATATTTTTATACATTATGAAAATGATCCTCATGGTAAGTGTAGTTTCATTCTATCACCATACAAAGTTATTACAACATTACCAACTCTATTTCCTGTGCTGTACATTAAATCTCCATGGCTTACAGTCTGCAACTTTAATAGGTGGTCAGAGTAATCTTCAAGGAGGACATCCTGTTTGAATAAATACTGAAGAGAGTGAGGGTATACACTGAAGAAATAGGTTGGAACATTTGAGACCAGTGAGATTGGAGCCCAGAGAGTATCAGATGAGGTCAGATGGGGAGTGGTGGGTTCGGATCATGTAGGTCACATTAAGTGACTTTAGTGGTTTTTTTTTTTTTTTAACGTTTATTTATGTATTTCGAGAGAGGACGGGGACACAGAGAAAGAGGGAGACAGAGAATCCCAAGCAGGTTCCGCACTGTCAGCACAGAGCCCAATGTGGGCTTGATCCCAGGAACCGTGGGCTCATGACCTGAGCAGAAATCAAGTCATACCCTCCACCAACCGAGACAGCCAGGTGTCCCAAATGACTTTTTTTTTTTACGAGAGTGACAAAGAGCACTGCTGGAGAGTTTTAATCAGAGGAGAGACAAGACCTGACTCTCGGGTGACATGGTCACTTTAGCTGCTTAGATAGGATGTGACTGGGGTTACATGAAGGTAAGGCAGTAACTACAGAAGCAGGGGTATCCCTGTGGATTTCGGTGACCTCGGTTGGGAATCCACATGACTATAACTCATTCTTTTTTTTTTTTTTAATGTTTTTTATTTATTTTTGAGACAGAGACAGAGCATGAACGGGGGAGGGGCAGAGAGAGAGGGAGACACAGAATCGGAAGCAGGCTCCAGGCTCTGAGCCATCAGCCCAGAGCCCGACGCCGGGCTCGAACTCATGGACCGCGAGATCGTGACCTGAGCTGAAGTCGGACGCTTAACCGACTGAGCCACCCAGGAGCCCCTATAACTCATTCTTAATAGTGAAGATGGTGAGAAACATCAGGTCCTGCATATGTTTTGAAGGTAGAACTAACAGAATTCTGTGTCAGATTGGAATGCGCAGTGTGAAGAGAGAAGCAAAGAGTGACTTAAAGATCTTGACCTGAGAAATTGCTAGGATGGACTTGCCAACCGCTGAGAAGACAAAGCGCTGAGAGAGGAGCGTGGTGGTGGGGGGTGGGGGGGTGCGATGTGTGGCAGTGGAGCCAGGGGTTCATCCTTGCGACATTCTGAATGTGAGATTTTATTAGACAACGGAGGGGAGATTTGGTCAGGCGGTTAGACATACAAGTGTGGCATTAGGGAGCATTGTCGGGGACGCAGATATAAACTTGTGAGTGTCAGGCAGTTAGATAATGTTTGAAGCTAAGGGATTGGATGCATTTACTGAAGCTGTGTGTTGACGGAGGAAAAGGGGACCTGGGACCCGCAACCTTAGGAGACAGAGAGAAAAGGCAGAATCAACAGGAGAAGGAAGAGAGGGACCAGTAAAGTAGAAGGAAAATCGAGAAGCCAAGGTAAATAGGAAGCCAGTGGACAAAGTATATCAAGGAAATAAACATGGTAACCATCTCTAATACTGCAGGTAGATCTAGTAAATCGATGGCTGAGAGCTGGCCATTGGATGTAGCACTGTGGAGGTCATTTGCAACATCGACAGGAAGTGGGGTGATGTGGAGTGCTGGGGAACCTGCCCGGTATTGGACTGAGAGGGATCAGACACAGAAAGTACCAAACTCTCCCAACATATGTTACTAGGAAGGGGGAGAAGTTAATGCAGAAAGCAGCTGGCAAGGAATAAGCTTGAGCGAAGGGGCTTTTTAAGATAGAGGAAAGGATGGGATGGTTCCATGATGATAGGGAATGATCCAGCAGAGATCAAAAGGTTCTAAGGAAAGATGGGGAATTATCAGACCGCTGCTCTCGTGTAGACAGGAGCAACACAAATGGAGGCGCTGGCTTTAGATGGTACAACAGATGATTAATAGGGAGCAGAATTCCAATGTAACAGGCAGGGGGGCTGGTTACGTGGGTACAGATGCTGAGGTGAGGAGATGGGGTGTTCGTACAAATTCTTTTCTGATTGTTTCATAGTTTCTGAACGAATTAGAAAATAAAATCATCAGTTGAGACTGGGAAAAAAAGAAGTTATCAGGGGTTTACAAATAGAAGGGAATTGGGGCATCTGGGTGGCTCAGTCAGTTAAGTGACCAGCTCTTGATTTAGTCTCAGGTCACGATCTCAGGGTCTTGGGATCAAGCCCTGCTTGGTGCTCTGTGCTGAGAAACAAACCTGCTTGAGATTCTCTATTTCCCTCTCTCCCCTTTCCCCTGCTTGCTCTCTCTCTGTGTCTCTCTAAAATATATTTAAACAATGTAAAGTACAAGAGAAGATAAACAGTCCTTTAGGACACACCGTTATCCACCAATAGTGCTACCAGTGAAAGGACAGTCCCTTTAGGACAACAGAGAATAAATGGACTGTGGACCTGTGGTGTGCTACCCCAGCAGCATCAATGGCTCACTTGAGATCCAAGTGGTGAATGTAGGGTGAAATCGGCTAGTGTGGTCCCTCCATACCACTCACAGGATGACGTACAACGTGGTTAAAACTTCACACAACCCACGAACATTTTCTGGACCCGCAAAGATACAAAATCCTCTAGTCCTAGGTGAAACCTGGAGCTGGAACTCACACTACCACCTCACTCGATCGCCACCTTGTGGCAAGACTGCAGAAGAGCCAAATCAACCCAAGGGTTGTAGAAGCTGTTAGAGAAATCACCATTGACCAGGTTGCCCTCATCGGAACACGAGGAGGATGGGCGGCTTTGTCCTTCACCTGTCTAGGAAATCATCCTGGAAATTGGTGCTTAACCAAGCTATATCATAACTTTGGCTTAGCTCGTCTGTCCACAGCTGTGACAAATCCCCCAAGTAAAAAATGTACTGTTCATTCTTTTCAGTGTAAGCGTTTCCTTTTTCCTCGAGGTTTACAATCTTGTCTCTTTATTTTTCTGGAAAGGTCTGAAAGGTGCTGTGCTTTAGTTAAGAGTTCTGTAAATGGTCTATTTGGCACCTGAAGTCTGGCAGCAAGGCAGACTTAACCCTGTTGTTCCCACCCAGCAGCAGCCTGGGCAGCATCATCTATTGTTGATTGGAACCTAAATAGGTGTTGCTAACTCTTCCTGTAATTAGCAAGATCCTTCCACTTCGTCATACCTATCAGTGTAAATGTTTTTCAAATCAGTTTTCATGGGATCGATTGTTAAAATCACTTTACTTACATGGTGTCATTTCCCACCTAGAGCATGTTACAATGCCAGGACCCTAGGGCTGGCCCATGTAGCTTCTGCTCTTTGGTTGACTGTTTCCAATCTCAGGGGGCAGGAGGTTATCTCAGTTGAGAGATATCTGTCAAAGCAGAATTATTATAGAGTCATTCCTTAAAATCTACTGATTCTTTCTTTAAGATGAGAACATTTTTCATACATTTTTGGTATTTTGAACATAAGTCAACAAGGGTTTAAAAATTACAACACACTTCAAGATCATAAAAGCCATATATGAAAGACCCACAACTAATATCATCCTTAATGGGGAAAAACTGAGAGCTTTTCCCCTAAGGCCAGGAACACGACAGAGATGTCCACTCACCAATGCTGTTCAACATTGTAGTGGAAGTCCTAGACTCAGCAATCAGAGATCAAAATGAAATTAAAGGCATCCAAATTGGCAAAGAGGAAGTCAAACTTTCACTTTTTGCAGATGACATGATACTCGACGTGGAAAACCCAAAAGACTCCACCAAAAAGCTGCTAGGACTGACACATGAATTCAGCAAAGTTGCTGGATATAAAATCAATGTCCATAAATCAGTTGCATTTCTATGCACCAATAATGAAGCAACAGAAAGAGAAATCAAGAAATCAATCTGATTTACAATAGCACCAAGAACCATAAAATACCTAGGAATAAACCTCACCACAGGGGTAAAAGATCCATATGCTGAAAACTATAGAAAGCTTATGAAAGAAATGGAAAAACACTCCATGCTTATTGACTGGAAGGACAAATATTGTTAAAATGTCAATCCTACACAAAGTCATCTACACATTCAATGCAATCGCTACAAAAATAACACACACAGAGCTATAACAAACAATCCTAAAATTTGTATGGAACCAGAAAAAAAAACCCAAATAGTCAAAGTAATGTTGAAAAAGAAAACCAAGCTGGAGGCATCACAATTCCGGACTTGAAGCTGTATTACAAAGCTGTAATCATCAATACAGTATGGTACTGGCACAAGAACAGACACTCAGATCAATGGAACAGAATACAGAACCCAGAAATTGACCCACAAACGTATGGCCAACTAATCTTTGACAAAGCAGGAAAGAATACTCCATGCCAAAAAGACAGTCTTTTCACCAAATGGTGTTGGGAAAACTACACAGCAACATGCAGAAGAATGAACCTACATGACTATCTAACACCATACATAAAAATAAACTCAAAGTGGATGAAACACCAAAATGTGAGACAGGAAACCATATGATCCTAGAGGAGAAAACAGACAACAACCTCTCTGACCTTGGCCACAGCAACTTCTTACTAGACATGTCTCCAGAAGCAAGGGAAACAAAAGCAAAAATGAACTATTGGGACCTCATCAAAAGAAAAAGCTTCTGCACAGCGCAGGAAACAATCAACAAATCTAAAGGGCAACTGATGGAATGGGAGAGGATATTTGCAAACGACATGTAGGATAAAGGGTTAGTATCCAAAATTTATAAAGAAATTATCAAATTCAATACCCCAAAACCAAATGACCGAGTGAGGAAATGGGCAGATGACACGAACAGACACTTTTCAAAGAAGACATCCAGATGGTTAACAGACACATGAAAAGATGCTCAACATCACTCACTATCAGGGAAATGCAAAGCAAAACCACAATGAGATACCACCTCACACCTGTTAGAATAGGTACAATTAACAACTCAGGAAACAACAGGTGTTGGTGAGAATGCAGAGAGAGGGGAAGCCTCTTGCACTGTTGTTGGGAATGCAAACTGGTTTGGCCACTCCTACAAAAAGCATGGCGGTTCCTCAAGAAATTAAAATAGAGCTACCCTGCCACCCAGCAATTGCACTACTAGGTATTTATTCAAAGGATACAGAAATGCTGGTTTGAAGGGGCATATGCACCCCAATGTTTATAGCAGTGCTGTCAACAGTATTATGGAAGTATTATTTCCAAATTATGGAAAGAACACAAACGTCCATGGACTGATGAAAAGACAAAAAAGATGTAGTACACACAGAAACACTCAAACACACACACACACACACACACACACTCACACACACACATACTGGAGTACTACTAGGCAATCAAAAAGAATGAAATCTTGCCATTTGCAACAACATGGATGGAACTAGGGTGTATTACGCTAAGTGAAATAAGTCAGTCACAGAAACTCATTGATTTCACTCATATGTGGAATTTAAAAAAGAAAACAGATGAACATAGGGAAAGAGAAGGAATAATAAGACGAAAACAGTGAGGAGACAAACCATAAGAGACTCTTCAATACAGGTACCAAACTGAGGGTTGCTGGAGGAGAGATGGAGGGAGGGATGGACAAACGGATGATGGGCATTAAGGAGGACACTTGTGGGGATGAGCACGGAGTGTTATATGGAAGTGATGAATCACTAAATTCTATTCTTGAAATTATCATTACACATATGTTAACTAACTTGGATTTAAATTTTTAAAAATGTATTCAAAATATGTCTCGATTTCCCAGAATTTGATTGGAATTCTCCTTAACCCCCTAGCTTGCATATATGCATAGTCAACTTAAAGTCTGAGCAATGAGAGGAACACGTTCTTGCCTCTGCAAAAGGTCATCTCTTTCAAGAAAAAAAAATGAGACTTTTATGCCACCTCTACACTTTCCATTGTACTAAAAAATAATCATCCTCTTCATAAAAATTTTAAAAGCACAAGGGGAACCTCAACACGAATCCAGTAGAAGAGCTGACAAAGGAAAAGCAGCAGCACCTGGCTGGTGCTCTGCCCGCTGGCCCAGGGTGGGCATGAGCAGGGAGCATGAGGCATCCATCCATGGATAAACTTAAGACCAGAGAGGATAGAGATCTGTAATCAGCAGCAAAGAGCAGGCAGCCTCGGGCTTCGGCCTCCTAAGTGCTTTGATTGCTTCAAAATAGAGTCTAAACATTTGGAAAAGAGAATTCCCAGATTATTAACACCACTGTTCGAAAAGATCTGGGTGCTCGTCACAGGTCTACACCCTCCCAGGGGTGATGCTGGCCTTTCTCTATGGAGGGGCGCTGTGCACTAGAAGGAAGCTAGGCTTGCTTTGAAGGCCTGGGTTTTTGTCTGTTTGTTCGAAATACATACGACGCCCATTGTGGAATCCTTTGAAGGTAACAGGTAGTTGGTACTGAGTGCTTAGAATTTGAGGACTATGAACCAGAGATCCTATTATTAGGACCTGGTGGCTTCTATGAGAACGCCTTACTTTCTGTTTTCGTTTGAATGGCAATTTCAAAATACACGTGAGTATACCAGAGGTCATCTGATGACCAATTTATACGCAGTTATAACCACATAATTTCAGTGCTGGAATGTGATTACTGTTATAGTGGCTTCAAACACCACCACGGTGTGACTGAAGGTAAATATTGATGGACCCCCCCCCCCCATCATTGCCAAGTACTAATCTGGTAGCTGAGACTCTTTACGGCTCTTTTTGCAGCTCATATTCTGGTAGATTATGCTGTTTCGAAATCCCAATGGCAAATCCAAGAGTTTTAACGCCCAGGAAGAGAAGAGACTGCATGACTGTTTCTCAAACTAACGACTGCCAATTTTTTTGTGATAATTTTGAAAATTTGCACTTAAATGCCTGACAGCGTTACAAACCCCCTCTTTTCCTGATAACTCACCTCTTCCCAAATCCCCTTTCATTAGATCTTTGCGGTTTCAGAAATAACAAGTAACAAGCAGATCCGTTTTCTTTTTTTTTTTTTTTAAATTTTTTTTTCAACGTTTATTTATTTTTGGGACAGAGACAGAGCATGAACGGGGGAGGGGCAGAGAGAGAGGGAGACACAGAATCGGAAACAGGCTCCAGGCTCTGAGCCATCAGCCCAGAGCCTGACGCGGGGCTCGAACTCACGGACCGCGAGATCGTGACCTGGCTGAAGTCGGACGCTTAACCGACTGCGCCACCCAGGCGCCCCAGCAGATCCGTTTTCAAATACATTTTCAATCTCTTCTGGGAACACTGTCTTTATTTTCTAGCTGTCCTCATTCTCCCTTCTGTGTGCTGTTTCCACTTAAGTAGGGGCTGTCTTCTCTTCCACGGCAACTATGCCAAATGCCTGGAGATGCGATTGTTATGATTGCTTCTCATTGCTTCTTTCAACTCATGCCTCGTCTTTCAGCCATGTTTACCCTTAGCTTTTACCTTCAATCAGACTGTGCCACACTCCACGTTTATTTATAAAAGCTATGCTGCCTGCAGAACCGTTCCACTTATTCCTTGAAGATGCTGGTACCTTTCTTGCCATCGTTCCAACATGATTATGCCATAAGTTTTGGTAATTTTATTATGCACACAGATGATCCTTCCCATATGCTGGCTTCTAAAAAAACCGATTGACCAGTTTTCTTCTAGGAATCTTGCCCTTTAATCCATCCCAGCTGCTCACTCCCATGGCCATACCCGACACTGTGTCATTACCAATAATTCAAACCCGCTCGTTTTCATCTGTACTTCCATTATTTTTTTTTTCTACAAGAGCTAACTCCGGCAATCCTTTGACCTCACTGTAACAAACAGACCATTGTGCCTGCCAACTTTTTGCCTGACATCAGGCATGCTTCTGCCTGAGAATCTTTTTAAGAAAAAAATTTTTTTAATGTTTATTTTTGAGACAGAGCACAAGTGGGGGAGGGGAAGAGAGAGAGGGAGACACAGAATCTGAAACAGGCTCCAGGCTCTGAGCTGTCAGCACAGAGCCCGATGCGGGGCTCGAACTCACGAACTCTGGAATCATGACCTGAGCTGAAGTTGGACACTCAACCGACTGAGCCTCCCAGGTGCCCCATGGCTCATCTTTTTATTTACTTTATGGTGTCAGTTGATGAAAAGAAGTTCTCAGTTTTAATGTAGTTGGATTTATCCGTCGTCTTTTATGGTTAGTGCTTTTTATGTCTTATTTTTTTTGTTAAAAAAAATTTTTAATGTTTATTTTTGAGAGAGAAAGACACAGAGCATAAGCAGGGAAGGGGCAGAGAGAGTGGGAGACACAGAATCCGAAGCAGGTTCCAGGCTCTGAGCTGTCAGCACAGAGCCTGATATGGGGCTTGAATCCACGAACTGTGAGATCGTGACCTGAGTAGAAGTCGGACGCTTAACCAACCGAGCCACCCAGGTGCCCCTGCCTGAGGATCTTCACACAGGTTGTTTTCTATGCCTTCATTATTCTTCCTCCATATATATATATATATATATATATATATATATATATATATATGTGATTTACCCCCTCAATTGCTTTGGCTTATTATCAAAACGTGTTTTCACAATAATGACTTTTCTGATGCGACAGACTTGCAACTCACACCCACTGACATTCTGTGTCTCCTACTCCTCCACCTCTGCTGAATTTGTCTCCGTAGCACATCCTTCTCTGACTCTTTAGCACGTCTTTCTCTGACGTGTCACACCGCTATTTATTTACTTGTTTGTTTTTCTTTGTTTAGCATACACACCAGACTGCAATTTATATGAGGGAAGGGATTTGTGTCTTTAAGAAACGTGCTGTTAAATGACCAGTGTCCAGAAGAGCACCGGGCACATAGTAAGTGGTCAATAAATATTTGCTGAGTTAATTTAAAAATGATAATAAAATCCATAAATGGTCTTTCGCTTCTGGGTGTGATTCGACAACTTGTGGCCAAAAGTGCTTTTGTCGTGAGCAAGTAGAAAAGGCAGATACAGCAGGGGAACCACCTTGTGAGGAACTGGAAGGGATAAACTGCAGAGACAAGAGCTTCGATAAATAAATTCTGTGGCTGCCTTTTTAAATTTAAATTCAAGTTTTTTTTTACAGTGTAGGATTGGTTTCAGGAGTAGAACCCAGTGGTTCACCTCTTACCTATGACGCCCAGTGCTCATCCCAACCAATGTCCTTCTTAACGCCCATCACCCATTTAGCCCATCCCTCCACCCACCTCCCTTCTCACAACCACCAGCTTGCCCTCTGTATTTAAGAGCCTCTTATGGTTTGCCTCCCTTGAGCGTAAAGAATGAAATCTTGCCATTTGCAACAACATGGAGAGAACTAGAGGGCATGATGCTAAGTCAGCATCATGAAATAAGCATCATGACTGAAATAAGTCAGGCAGAGAAAGACACATATCATATGATTTCACTCATACGTGGAATTTAAGAACACAGCAGATGAATGTAGGTGAAGGAAAGGAAAAATAAGATCTGTGGTGGCTTCTATCCCAAGAACATTTGGTGATTCTGGGCACAGACAGGAGGCTGAGAACTGGTAGAGGGTCACTTGCAGGGCTGGGGTGAGGACAGAGACAGCAGCAGTGCTTTGGGAGGAAATTTTGGAGAGCCTCAATCATGCTGTGATTTCCCTCTCAGGATGTTCCCCCAATTCTAGAGGCTGTATAGGGTTTGTTATGGGTTGAAATGTAAATCTTCAAAAGATGTTGAAGTCCTGCCTCCCAGTGGTTGTGGATATGAATTTATTTGGAAATAGGGTCTTTGCAGATAATCAAATTAAGATGAGGTCGTCATAGTGGACTTTTAAGGATCACTGTCCTTATAAAGAGGGGGAGATTTGGACATGGAGACAGACATGCACACAAGCAGGGAGAACACCAGGGAAGATGAAGGCAGAGATGGGGTGATGCATCTATAAGCCGTGAAACTCCAAAGATTGCCAGCAAACCACCAGAAGCTAGGGGGGGACGCATGAAACAGATTGTCCTTCATAGCCTCAGAAGGCACCATAGGACACAACCAAAAAATAAAGAGCAGAAGACAAAGAAGTAGAACATAAATATGAGGAGAACACACACGAAGCCAAAATCTGTTTCTTTGAATAGAAGAATAAAGTTGACAAACTCCTACCGTGGGGTGGTAGTTACAGGAATGTATACATTTATCAAAAGTCATCTACTGCATGTTTAAAAAGGGTGCATTTTGTCATTATGTAGTTTCCTTCTTTGCGTCTTGTTACAGTCTTTGGTTGAAGATCTATTTTGTCTGATATAAGTATTGCTATCCCAGCTTTCTTTCTGCGTCTATTTTCATGGTAAATGCTTTTCCATCCCTTCACTTTCAATTCGCATGTGTCTTTAGGTCTGGATGAGTCCAACAATACGACAAGAGGATATAACAAGTCTAAATACCTATGCACTGAACATGGGTGCACCTAAATACATAAAGCAACTATTAACAGACATAAAGGAAGAAATTGACAGTAATACAGTAATCATAGGGAACTTTAACACCCAACTTACATCAATGAGCGGATCATCCAGACAGAAAAGTCAATGATGAAATAGTGGCTTTGAATGACACATTCGACCAAATGGACCTAACAGACATATTTAGAATATTATATAAACAGCAGCATACACATTCTTTTCAGATACACATGAAAAGTTCTCCAGAATGGATCACATGTTAGGTTACAAAACAAGCGTTAAAAAGTTCAAAAAGATTGCAATCGTATTATACATATTTTTTTTTTTTTGGCTACAATGGTATGAAAGTAGCATTACTCATGAGAAGAAATCTAGAAAGAACACAAATACATGGAGGCTAAAGAAGTTCCTAGTAAACAATGAGTGGGTCAACCAAAAAATCAAACAGGAAATCAAAAATTACATGGAGACAGCTGAAAATGGTTAGGGGTTAATATCCAGAAGATACAAAGAACTCATACAATTCACCACCACAATGAGAAGAGATCTGATTACAAAATGGGCAGAGGACCTGAATAGACATTTTTCCAAAGAAGACACACGAATGACCAGTAAACACATTAAAAGATGTTCAACGCCGCTAATAATCAGGGAAATGCAAATCAAAACTACGGTGAGGGGTGCCTGGGTGGCTCAGCTGGTGAAGCATCTGACTGCGGCTCAGGTCATGGTCCCGTGGTTCGTGAATTCGAGCCCCGTGTTGGGATCTCTGCTGTCAGCACAGAGCCTGGTTCAGATCCTCTGTTCCTCTCTCGCTCTGTTCCTCACCCGTGCGCACCCTCTCTCTTTTTCTTCCTCAAAAATAAATAAATGTTACCAAAAAAACTGCAGTGAAATATCACCTCCTACCTATCAGAACGGCTAAAATAATAAAGACGAGAAATCGCAAGTGCTGGCGAGGATGCTGGAGATGTGGAGAAAAAAGAACCCCTGTGCTCTGTTGGTGGGGATGCAACTTGGTGCAGCCACTGTGAGAAACAGGATGTTGTTTCCTCAAAAAATTAAAAATAGAGGGGCGCCTGGGTGGCGCAGTCGGTTAAGCGTCCGACTTCAGCCAGGTCACGATCTCGCGGTCTGTGAGTTCGAGCCCCGCGTCGGGCTCTGGGCTGATGGCTCAGAGCCTGGAGCCTGTTTCCGATTCTGTGTCTCCCCCTCTCTCTGCCCCTCCCCCGTTCATGCTCTGTCTCTCTCTGTCCCAAAAATAAATAAACGTTAAAAAAAAAAAATTAAAAATAGAACTACCATCTGATCCAGTAACTCCACTACTGGGTATTTATCCAAAGGAAAAAAAAACACTAATGGGAAAAGACATATGCACCCCTTTGTTTACTGCAGCATTATATACAATAGCCAAAGTATGGAAACCACCCAGTGTCCACTGATAGGTGAATGGATAAAGAAGATATGGTACATACAGTGGACTGTTACTCAGGTTTAACAAGAAGGAAACCTTGCCATTTGCAACAACATGGATGGACTTAGAGTGTATAATGCTAAGCTAAATAAGTCAGACAGAGGAAGACAAATACCATATGATTTCGCTCATACGTGGAATTTAAGAAACATGACAAATGATCACACAAAGGAAAGAGAGAAAATACAAAACCCAGACTCTTAAATCCAGAAAATACACTGGTGGTTGCCAGAGGGGAGGTGGGCAGATGGGTGAAGCAGATTAGGGGGTACACTTGTGGTGAGCACTGAGTAATGTACAGAATTGTTCAATATAAAAAGTGCATTTCATTGCTTAACTATAACTTAACTTGACTTAAAGATTAAAAAAAACGTGTAAAACACCTTCATTTCCATTTTCTTTCCCTTCTCTCTTTACCTGTTGACTTACTGATTTCAAAATATTTAGAAATTGTAGAGATTGCAAACAGTAGTTTTCATTGTCATTTAATGTTTTAAGAGTGTCATTAAGATTTATAATATTATACGTAACAGTAACATTTTCTAAAATAAACTGGGGGACGTTAAGAAACTTGCCTAAAGTCACAGAGACATAAATCGTGAAGCTAGAATTCAATTATATCACATGGGTTTGAACCTGTACATGGGCTCAGAGCTTTATGTGCTGTTAGAAAGATTTGACTGAAAGAGCAGAGCATTTGGGAACTTTCAGTAATCTATACCTGCTTGCTTTTTCCGTAGGGCAGGGACATGAGTGGAGCACTTCGTAACTGAGATGAGAGGTGTCCCTTAGGACAGACTCTGGACGGGGAGAAGGGCTCTGAGGACAGAATCTGCCTGTTGACAGCCTAGTTTGGGATTACTTGGCACCATGGTTTGCTGTGATCCAGGATTGACTGAGCTTTGCCTTTGGGGTTGGGTGGGAAGGGCAGAGTCCTTGTCCCTCCAAAAGCTTGGCATTGGTGGACTTCTATGAAATCTCTATAAATATCGGAGGGAGGAGGAAGAAATGTACAATTCGTCTGCTCTGCCAGGGAGTTGTTTTGGGCTTACAGAGCTGTCTTTAGAGATGTTTGTATCACAGAATAGTGAGGATATTTCCTCTTTATTCTCGAAAGTTCTAAGAATAGAAGTGAGAAATTTTCTGCTGATATTACAGCCCTAACTCAGGCCTTCTAGGAAAGACTGGCTACCTGTGGAGTATCTCCTCTCCCCGTAGACCCTGCACTGGAAAGCTGAGTAAATCTATTGGATGTACGGTTCACATGTTGCACACTTACTGCACATGATTCATCTTCAAAGTAAATCCGAATTGCGAGAGCAAATCTAGGAGCTCTCTATTGGATCCCATCTCCTTCTTTATAAGAAATAAGGTAAGTTTTCAAACCCAAGTAAACTATGTTCTTTTCCTTGCCTCCCATGCAGCACTAGGTTTTAGGGCAGTTGCCATGATTTAATTCTGTCTCCTGAGAAGCTTGAAGCTCCAGGAACATTCTTGTCTCCGTGATGAGAGGATCTGAATGTGTCAGGGCTCCCAGCTTTCACTGGCCTCTGCTTGAGGCAGCACATTCTCACGACCAATTTTTATTGAAAGGGAGGTACATTCAAGGGGGCAGAGGTATAGAACCCTATACTTACGGGTTTCTTTAGTTTTTAAATTAATTAAATAAGCAGATGACCCTTTATTTATTTATTTATTTATTTATCTATTTATTTATTTATATTTACTAATTTATTTTGAGAAAGAGAGAGCACGAGCAATCATGAACGGGAAGAGGCAGAGAGAGGGAGAGAGAGGATCCCAAGCAGGCTGTCAGCACAGGGCCCAATGTGGGGCTTGATCCCATGCACCGTGAGATCATGACATGAACTGAAACCAAGATTCTGATGCTTAATCACGTGAACCACCCAGGCACCCCACATTAGGTGTTTTAAAAGAAAAGCTGATAAGATGAAGGCTACCTCTAGCTGCAGAGGGAGAGATTGCCATGAGAAAAAAAGGCTTGCAATCCTGGTACTGGTTTCTTTCTGACTGCTCTCTCCTAACCTGCCTCCCAGACTGGCCAGAAGTGCACAAAATAGACAGTGTGAACCTGCCTCATGAGATATAAAATCCAATGAACAAAAATATTAAAGGGAAAAGGAAAGATGACTCTAATCAAGGGTTGCACGATTCACGAAACACACACACACACACACACACACACACACACACAGATATTTTAACACTGGAAGGTTGTTTGGGAAAACCTGGAAAGCTTTGCTGAGAGGGTGAATTGGGTACTCTAGACACAGGTAGCAACGGAGAGTGGAAGTTGTTTCAGAGGAAGGTCATTTAGCCACTAAGAAACATTGAAAATGTAGGGAATGAGATGGCCGGGACATATTCATGAGGGACAGCAAGTGTCAGGCATGGCTGGAACACACATGAGCAGAAGCACCGGAGGAAAGGTGGTAAGCAAGACTATGGCACAGAGTTTGAGCCTTTGCACTTGAAAACCACAGTAACCATTGAATTAGAATTTATGATTCACCGTATTTTTCGAATGCCCACTTTTCCTTCTCAAGTTGGAGCAAGGAGGTAGAAAGAGGGAGAGACGGAGAGTGAGGGTAAGAGGGAAGATCTGAAATTGTGTCCTTTCTTTCCGTTTAGAAACATAGTGGGCCCACTTAAAGAATGCCAGGACAGGCCATTTGTAATACTGACTGGTTTATGAGATACCAGTCCAATTTCATGCTATGTATGAGCTAATAATACTCACAATGAAAACTCACATAGATATTGCCCTCAACGTGTTAGTTTTCTCCAACAAAACGGTGTGAGCCATTTTATTTAGAACTTAATGAGTATTGGACACTGTGTGAAAGGAATTTTTATATCTCATGTTTTGAAAATCTAAACTGATCCTGTTTTTAGATCAGTGAAAATATTCTGTATGATATTACGATGATGGATGTCTGTGATTAATGTTTATCCAAACCATAGAATGTACCACACCAAGAGTGAACCTTGGGGTAAACTGTGGACTCTGGGTGATAAGGATGTGTCACAGTAGGCTCCTCAGTTCCGAGAAATGTGCCATTCTGGAGGGAGATGTTGATAATGGCAGGGGTGATATTTGTGTGGGGGGCTAGGGACCACATGGAGAATCTCTGTACCTGTGTGTTGGTGTTGCTGTGAATCTAACACTGCTCTACAAAACTAAAGTCTTAACACCAAGAACAAAGTCAAAAGCAACAACAACAAAATGATCCTATTAAAGCTGAGAGGAGTTGTGTGATTTTGCTGCCTCCTCCCCGCCCCCCACAGAGACAGCTGAGAGGGAGCCCATCTGCTCCTTCTCTGAGAGGGGAAGGGACAGGTCTGGAGTCACCATTGAATCATACTTGGGATGCCTGCTGGGCCAATCTTCTTTGTGTTGGGGCCACAGTGGATTCACCTGTATGTTCTCCATTGGGTTTCTAAGTGCAGGGGATACAAAAATGGATTTCTTCGGTCTTGGTTTCTTCTTGGTTTCTTCAGATGGTTTCTTCAGCAACCCTGACATCTTGAAGGGAGAAGGCACCTCATTCCAGATAAGCCCAAATCCAACTAGACTAAACTTAGAAAAACCAGATGATTAAATTTTGATAAACAGCTGAATGATTCTGTTCTTAGGTGCTGAATAAATCTTAATAAAATCAGCTCTCATATCTTGTATATCCTCAAATCTCATACTTGACTGCAAAACCATGTTCAAATTTCATAATGTGGTTTCCATGGCCTTTGGCAGAGAGGAAACCTTACTTTTCCAAGTTTTTCTGCTGTGACACTAGAATCAGTCTAAACCATCGGTTTCATATCGATCTTCTCTATTTGTCCTATGATCTCTATTAAAACTTTGGTTGGTTTCTTTCATGTCAAATGCTCTCACCCCTCTGATTTTCATATCTTTGGATCACAAACTCTTTACAACCAAGGGTATATTTTATTTCTACTCTCATGTCATCATGGGTCACATATAGGGAAACTGTTTGCACTTTGTATTTGGTTTTTAGTATTTATTTATTTATTTATTTTAACATTTATTCATTTTTGAAAGACAGAGAGAGACAGAGTGCTAATGGGAGGGGCAGAGAGAGAGGGAGACACAGAATTTGAAGCAGGCTCTAGGCTCTAAGCTGTCAGCACAGAGCCCAATGCGGGGCTTGAACTCACCAACCGTGAGATCATGACCTGAGCCAGAGTCGGGTGCTCAACCAACTGAGCCACCCAGGCGCCCCTGTTTTTTAGTATTTATGAACGATGTTTGGAGTTGCCATTCCCAGCTTCTGATCACCGCGAGCAAATTAGCAGGAACCACAGTGCCGAGATGATTTCAGCCACTGGGGGAAGGAAACTAGTGTGAAAAACAGTGGTACAGATGTAGTGTTGCATCTACATGTGTCTTAAAACTCAAAAGTCATTAAGAACAAGTATTCTGCCCGTTCTTTACAATAAAAGAATCCAGGGGCGCCTGGGTGGTGCAGTCGGTTAAGCGTCTGACTTCAGCCAGGTCACGATCTCGCCGTCCGTGAGTTCGAGCCCCGCGTCGGGCTCTGGGCTGATGGCTCAGAGCCTGGAGCCTGTTTCCGATTCTGTGTCTCCCTCTCTCTCTGCCCCTCCCCCGTTCATGCTCTGTCTCTCTCTGTCCCAAAAATAAATAAACGTTGAAAAAAAAAAAAAGAATCCAGATAATTGGGATTCAATATTTCAAATGAAAGATAACTATGGAATTATGAGAGAAGTGCATAGATAGTGTAATTTTAAAATGTTGGAAAAAAAAGCTAAATGAGAATGGGGAAATTGGTAGCTTGTAATAAGAAAAATAAAAAAAAAAGTCACAGAAAAGGGAAAAAATAAAATCAGAATAGGGAAAGTAGCAGAGGCTGGGACTTACACAATTCTCACTTATTACATGCTGGGTCTTTTTCTCAGTTCATCTGCAGAGTAACCCTGGTTATGTTTAAAAGTGGCTTTCCCAAGGTAGTAAATAGCGGAGCTGGGATTTGAACCCAAGACATCTGACTGCAGCAACCGTGTCATTGAATAAAAAAACGCAGTTATTTTTCTAGATGAATAGCCATCCCAGATAAAATATCATGATTGCAAAATACGAACTGAACAAAGATAAAGCATTCTCAAAAGAACACTATTTTCATGAAAATTGTGGCAACAATGTAAAATGTGGTTGGGGTCAAAAATGTATATGCATATTTTAATACAATTTTTTCTGTTAACAAAATGAGAGAATCAGATCCTGTCAAAACAAAACCTTTTTGTTTGTCGTCATGTTCATCAGCTTTCCTGCAAAATCATCAACCTTGAAATATTGACCATATTTTTACACAGTAAAAAGATGTAGAAATACACACATATGTAAATATACTGATAGGATCTTTCTTAAATGGCATAGAAGAAACCAAAAGTAGTTATTTCTGGAGAGTAGGATTATAGATTCAATAAACTGGAGACAAATTTTAATTTTCTTCTCTCATTTTCCTGTGTAATTTGGATAATTAATGTTAATCATGAATTATTCTATAATAAAATATAGCTAACAAATAGACACAAAATATTGAGAAACATTTTTAATGATTATAAATAGCAATGATAATCTCTAGCTTTGGGATGGCAATATCATACTTGGGATATTACTCTGAGTTGTTATCTATGTGAGTGAAAATTGGAAGCAATATAAATTTCTCAAAGGACAAATGGTCAAAAAGATGCCACTTATAAAAATTTATACAGTGTCACATAATTAAATTAATAATGAAACTAATGAAAAGTATAATAACATGGGAAGAAGTGTTATAATAATTCCAAGTCATAATCAGGACACAAAATGTTATTATATGATGATTTCAATGACAAACTATACGTGCTAGGAACAAGAACTTGAAATAGAACAATCATAACATAGTATGTTGGAATTATGGAATAATATTCAGATGATATTTTTAGAAGTATCCTAACGAATTCAGAGTAAAAAGGAACAACTCGGAGTAAAAACACAATTTAGATTATAGGCATCATTAGGAATTTTATAGCATGTTGAATTCATAGGCCGAGATGCTCAATATTATAATGAGTTAAGTTCAACAGTACAGCCAAGAAGGTAAATGATTTTCCTCAATTATGCCAACCTCAAAGTTGTCCTGACATTTGTCATATAATGCATCAGGGAAGTTGACATTGAACACAAGAGGTGTAAGTAAAAGACTGTGAAAATAGATTTTTGTAAATCATATTTCATCCAAGATATTGACGGGGTCAGAGATGAAGGGGTCAGAGACCCAAAAATGAGTGAACTGAACTGAGAATATTTTCATCAAGAGGGACTCCTCAACAGTATGAGGGCTTAATTATAGTGGAATAGTGTTTTTCAGAATTCAAAGCATGTAGATAAAATGCGTAACACATGAAATATATGTGTCTATATGTGTGCATAAAAATATGTTTAATTCTTATGGAAACTCAGGATCAGGTAAGGCAAATATTTGCACTGTATTTTTCATATGAAGGCTAAATGTCCAGCGAGATAAGTCACTTGCCCAAGGAAAGTTCAAGTGCTGCGGTTTTCTATCTTGGTAGGAATTGAATTTTTAAAGGACATTTAATTTTACCTCCCCAAATGCAAAGGCTTTGATCCAAGGAAGTTAGCTTCTGAATCGACAGATAGATCTGGGAGAGGCTTGGGCATCTGCACATTTACCAAGAGTCATAGAGGATTGAAGGCAGTCAGAGGTAACATAACATGGAGCAAAAGCAAGGCATTCAGAGTTCAGCCCACCGATCTTCCCAAGCTGTCACTTCTTTTCTTCTCTTTGCAGATTCAGCCCTTGTCCTCAACTGCACCTTACTTTCAGCCAGTAGAATTGCGATGAATAGCAGTGTGACTGAATTCATTCTCTTTGGGTTGACACAGGATGCAGGAAAGCAGAAGGCGATATTTGGGGTCTTCTTGATTCTTTACCTTGCGACACTGTTGGGGAACTTTCTCATTTTGGTGACTATTAAAACAAGCAGGACCCTTGGGAGTCCCATGTACTTCTTCCTATTCTATCTGTCGTTTTCTGATGCTTGCCTCTCTACAACCATAGCTCCCAGATTGATTGTGGGTGCCATTACTCAGAAGAATACCATTTCGTACAATGAGTGCATGACTCAGGTCTTTGCAGCCCATTTCTTTGGGTGCTTGGAAATCTTCGTGCTCATCCTCATGGCTTTTGATCGCTACATAGCTATTTGTAAGCCCTTGCGATACACAACCATCATGAGCCAGCATGTCTGCAGTGTGCTGATGATTTTGAGCTGGGTGGGATCCTGTATCCACTCTTCAGCACAAATTTTCCTGGCTTTGAGATTGCCTTTCTGTGGCCCCAACGTGATTGACCACTATTTCTGTGACTTTCAGCCCTTGTTGAAACTTGCCTGTATGGACACTTACGTGATAAATTTGCTACTTGTTTCTAACAGTGGGGCCATATGCACGGTGAGTTTCATAATCCTGCTTATCTCCTATGTTGTCATCTTGTACTCTCTGCGAAACCACAGTGCTGAAGGAAGGCGAAAAGCCCTTTCCACCTGCACCTCCCACTTTATTGTGGTTGTCCTATTTTTTGGTCCATGCATATTCATATACACACGCCCACCCACCACATTTCCAATAGACAAGATGGTGGCTGTGTTTTATACAATTGGGACGCCCTTGCTCAACCCTCTGATCTATACCTTGAGGAATGTTGAAGTGAAAAATGCCATGAAAAAGTTATGGTGTAGCAAAGTATGACTTCTGTTGATACTGGATATTCAGGGATTCTAATGTATATTTCCTTAAGAGCTTGATTTTCCTTCATGGACAGGAAAAGTAAAATTTTCTCATTGGGGGAAAAACAATTGAGAAATTTTAATTGTACTCATATTGCATATATTTATTTGTATTAATAGTGATAAATACAAATAAGTACATATCCCTTTTTCTGAAAAGAGTGCATTAGAATAGGATTACTTGAAGTTCGTAACCATTTTGAACAACTTAAGCTGGTCCTTAGTTGACATCTGGCCATGTTTTCATGATAATCTCACTTCCTGTACAAATTTGTATTTGTATTTAGAAAGAAATGTACTGACTAGTGGCAGCATGATTGTGTAGTGTGTGTATGTGTGTGCACACACCAATTCTTTTTCTCGATTTTATTCTGGTCCTCAAGAACTTGGACATGGAGCTAATCCATATGGAACTGGAACCTAGAAATGGAGGTAGCGGTCTTGACAACCTGGGACTTGCAGAAGATGTTCTGAGAAAATTCTATGGTGGAATCTGTTCCTGAGCCTGACTCACTGGGGCACCTACATGGATGGACCCTCAGACTCCACGAAAAGCTGGAAACCTCACTGAAAACCTGGGCTGTCCCTGGAAAACACTCTCAAAGTTCTGTGAATGGTGGGAGAAGGAGAGTTTTACACTTGGCAGTGATGGGCGGTATCTGCTTTTTGTCAGGCTGTCTGTCCCCATGATCTTCACAGAGAAGAGGCAGTGAGGTGGTTGGCAGCAGGAATATGTGGAGGGATATAGGATAGAAGAGAGGTTAGAGAACAA
This sequence comes from Leopardus geoffroyi, assembly GCF_018350155.1. Classification (NCBI taxonomy): domain Eukaryota; kingdom Metazoa; phylum Chordata; class Mammalia; order Carnivora; family Felidae; genus Leopardus; species Leopardus geoffroyi. The sequence continues at coordinate 100,838,627 of NC_059329.1, forward strand.
TGCACAACGAACAATGAAGAGAAAGAAAAGGTGAGGAGAGAAGAAGCTTTGCTCTTTTTATATTTGGAGAACCACTTTTTGGGTATCTGAACGTTTGGAGGAAAAAAAAATGCCATTTCAGGGTATCTCTATAACATTGACGTAGCTTGGCTTAGCTTTCCTGGCTGTCATGTGTATTTGGGCATCATGAAAACAGTTTCTTTTTTGCCTCTGAATAGTGTCTGAAAAATCCAGTTTCAGATTCCCTGGAAGAATCCAGGATGGGAAAGGCTGCCTCAGTGCTTGTCAATTTTGGTCTTTTGGTTTTGTAGGAGGAGGTTTTAAAATCCGTATTTGCATTTTTGAAGATGACGTGATCGAGGCGTGTGATGCATACAGCACCACACCGCAACACGATCTCATAATTAAGTACCGTCATGTGATTCTATTTCAGTATCTGAGTTTATAATTCCCATCAAGTTGGCACCAAGAAGTATTACTTTAAGTGATATAGGCTAATGAGAAAAGAATCCAATGAACGTCATGAGTATGTGAAACATTTCTACCAACTGAAGACCAACTGTTATCATGTCCCATCAAAGATGCCCAGGATTCTTACATAGAAAAAGGTGGCAGAATAAATAGTTAAGTCCCAAAGAGGACCTTTGTCAGAGCTCTCAGGGCCATATTTACAAGAGGCAATTATGTTTCATATTCTAAGTGAACACTCCTGATTTCTTTAATTTTGTGTCTTGCAGTTTCATTTTTGAAACCTTTGAATCTGGTCATTTGATTATTATATTTAGTATTATTGGTTCTTAAGTAACCAAGACATAATAAAACTTTTTTTTTAAATTCTTATCTCTTGTTGCTCCTTAAAATTTTATATAGCGAGAGAAAAGATATGTTTGTGTGTGCTTGGAAAGCTTCATGAATTTTCTTCTCATTCTTAGATCATGTAGAGTCTAGATTCCCCCAGATTTTAGATAAGGACTCAGTTGGGAGGGGTGGGAGAAGTGGTCAGGGGACAGAAAAGTCTTACTTGACCTGGTAACTTAACAAATTGGCTGACTCTGCTTCCGGCAAATGTTGAAAGCTTTTTATTTGCCTTCCCTTTGGGGGATTTTTGTAAGCTTTCTAATTTTAGTATCCTTGATGTGGGAAGAATATTTCTCTTTCTTATGATCACTGATGACCCCTTGTTAGCACTTAGAAAGCCAGTAGTAATCTTCAAAAGTCTCCCTCTTTTCCTCCCTCCCTTCTGTCTTTCCTTCCCCCCAGTGCTCCCTCCTCCTCTCTTCCTCCCTCCTTCTCATCCATTCTTCCTTCCTTCTTTCTCTTCTTTCAACACATTGTGTACTAAATGCATACTAGGTTCCATGACTGATGGATACAAAGTTGAATGAGAGAGTCACAACCCCAATCCTCATGGAACCTAAGTCTAAAGACATTCCTTAAAATGTTTCAAACATTTAGGTGTTTTTTTTTCCTTAGGTCCAGCCATAAGTTTTGTTATTTTAAATTGTTCTTATAGTTTAAAATTGGAAAGGAAGGCATGGGATTTAAAGATTTTTTTTCTCAAGTCATCTTTTCCCAGAAAAATCCCACTTTCTTTCCATGGTAATTCTATTCCTTGACTTCCATCATGTCATGGTATCATGATTATTTTGGTACTTCTCTAATCTTAACTTCCTTGTCTACTTTCTGCTGCTATAATTTCCTGTCTTCTAAAAGCCCTTGTAAACCTAGGTTCTACCCTTGGCTCATTCTTCTCATCACATGCATTACTTGGGTACTGTTATCTACTATCTTAGTTTCAACTAACACTGATACATCAATGTTCACCATACTCGATCTCCAACCTGACTTTCTTCTGATTTGAATTTTGTTTCTCTGTCTTAGTTGATATCTTTCATTACATCTTCTGGGGTTTTCAACAGATTGCTTATGGTATTCAGTCTGAGCTCCTTAACTTAACACACCGTAGTTGCCAGTATGTACCTCTCCAACACTATTTTCTGTATCTTTCTGACTAAAACTATATGTCCTGTACATCCTGAATTTCTTCAGACCAAAAATAATGATAGCTATTATTATTCAATCCCATATCTGTTAGCTCTTGCTGTGAAACAACCATGCAATCTCAGTAACATAAAACTATATATATATATATATATATATATATATATATATATATATATGTATATATATATGTGTGTGTGTGTGTGTGTGTGTTTCAATTGTTAGTTTATGGATCAGCTGGGGTGTACTTCTACTTTTAGTTGAGCTCATTTAACATCTGCAGTCAGCTTCAGGTGGATGGGTGGCTCTATGATCTTCTCTGGGACCTCTCAGGTGTTTGGGTTCGATTAGCTATAGTCTGATCTGATATGATCTTGAATGGGACGGTGGTGCTCTTTCCCCGGTGGCCTGTCGTCCAGCATGCTAATCCGGGGTCGTTCTCATGGCAGAAGTGTCTCAGAGAGGAAATGAAAGTGCACAAACCTCTTGAGGCAGAGGCTCAGAACGGGCGTTCTGTCGGGGTGTCTACCACGTTCTATCGGTCAAAGTGAGTCACGAGGACTTCCCAGACTCAGAAAGGGAAGGTCTGCAAAGTTACAAGGAAACCAGTGTAGATACAGGGAGGCTAATAACTGTGGGCACAGCGTAATAACTCTGGCCCAAATGCTTACCACGTGCTAGGGAGTTTTCAACGTGTTTTGTAGAATTTAATTGATTTCATCCTTAGCAGTGCCTATAGTATACTCTATGTCTTTGTTCATGCTGGTCCCATTACCTGGAATGTCCTTTACTTTGGCTAACTTGGAAACACCTTACTCATGTTTTCAGACTCAACTTCAATGTCATCTCTTCTAGGAAGCTTTTCGTTGGCCCAAATGGCTCAGGCAAAGGCTCTTTATTTACACTCCCTTAGTACTTGTAAATTACATCTCAACATATTCATCACATTTTGTTGAATTTAATTAATTTGTGTACCTTTCCATGGCTTTTACACTTCCTATCTCCAGGGAATTAGCATAGAGGAATTTAGAAGCGTAGGGTTAAACTGGGCTTTAAACTAGGCTTAGAAATTTATCTGGAACAATTCACTTAATCTCTTTGTATCTCAGGTAGCTCATCTGCCAAATGGGAGCACAACAATAGTGAATGTATAGATTTGTGGCAAAGATGAGATGAGTTAACATTGGTAACGTGCTTAGGGAAGTGCCTGTGATATGATAAATGCACAATAGATACCCTTCATTATTATTGCTTATATTTGCACGATCACAATACACATAATCAATAATGTTTAAATAAACTGAAATATTTTTAAACTCTTCGAAGAACTTAAAAAGCAAGTGTCATCTCTCTGAAACAACCAAGATGATGTTCTGAAAAACATTGCTTAGAGAAATTAGTTGAAAGGGTTCAAACATGGGACCGAGCATGACATATATTTAGTGCTTCACTGACAAGTTACATCAGGGAGAGTTAACTTACTCACAGGAAAAGTTTCCTTTTTCCTCTCATTTCCCATGCCTTTCAGTTACATGCAAGTGTCTTAGAATTTATCTACCTGGCCCCTGTGGATGTTGAAGGTATAGCTTACATTTTGAGGCCCAAGGAATGTGAGTGGAGGCTTTGTGCACCGCTCTGAGGCTAAAGCGTTAAGAAAACCAGCTCACATCGCCAGTGTCTGGGGTCTTCTGCGGAGCATGGCCACTGAAGGGACCACCCTTTCAGTTACAAGCTGATGGAATTAGTCTGCCTGTTCTCGACCTACTATGTGAAGCAGAGACCCCAGTTGCAAGGAATGTGTAGGGTGACTGAGAAAATGTCTTTTTCTGTTCATTACTCTGTCTTCTGTGGTTTCATCCCACATACATAATTTAATATTCTCAGTATTGAGCAAAACTTCGATGGCAAAGGACCTTTCAGAAACTTCTGGAACCTCCTCCCCCCCCCACCCCCTGATGCAGCCTCTTCAGGTGCCTTGAGCCCTGTGCTCTGAATCCTTGTCTCAGGGACAACTTTAGCATCAGACTGCTTTCCCGCACTGTGGTCTGATGTGTTCCTGCAAATCCTGGGTCTGACCCAGTGCTCGCCTGATCTGTTTCCTTTCTCTAAAGGATCCCTTCCCTGTGTTGCCAGTTGTCCAATAATGAAAACAGTGTTTCATATATTTTGTCCAGCTCCACAACATAAGTGGAAGGCAGAACTTTGCTTCCATAAAAGAATTCCTAACCCATCAAGATTCTCTACTCTGAGATAGACAAACTGACTTACATTATCTCCTAGGATCCTATTTTTTTTTCCTGATTTGCTGTTGCCAATTTTTAATTTTTGTGTCTCATTCATAATTATTTTAGCACCTGCACAATTGATCCCTTGGTGACTCCCATTCATTACTTAAATATTATATCCTGCATTAAATGGTATTTCTTTAGTGTTTTTCCAGTGCTGACCCTCAACTTGTCCTTGTTTGTATTCCAGCCTCCCAGGAATGATACGACGATCAGAAGACAGAAAGAAGCCAAGAATGTTTTATTCTCTCTCTCTCTTTTTTTTTTTAAGTAGGCTTTATGACCAGCGCAGAACCCAATGGAGGGCTTGAACTCATGACACTGCGATCAAGCCCTGAACTGAGATCAAGAATTGGATGCTTAATTGACTGAGGAACCCAGGTGCCCCAGGAAACTTTTATTATTTTTGTTAAAGTTTATTTAATTTGATAGAGGGTTAGAGAGTGATAGAGAGAGTGTGTGCAAGCTCAGGAGGGGCAGAGAGAAGGAGGAGGAGGAGAAGGAGGAGGAGGAGGAGGAGGAGAGAATCCTAAGCAAACTCCACGCTGTCAGCTTGTTGCAGGGCTGACAGAAATAAAGAGTCAGACGCTCAACCAACTGAGTCATTCAGGTACCCTTAAAGCTGCTAACAAGAAAAAAAAAGACTCATATAGGAAGATCTTTAAAGTCTTTATAACGTGGGAAAGGAAAGAAGAAGCAGAATGGGAATTCCTTGGTAACGGGAATAATGTCCATCCAGGAATAAACTGATCATTTTGCCTGATATCAGTTTTCAAAATTTATTAAGCAGCTAATATGTTTTTAAATATGCATATAGTAATAGTAATTTATACATGATGAGATGCTTTGAAGAGACGTTTGAAGTTCTGTGTTTTGGTGACACATTGACACCTTGTAGGTCAGATTAAGTGACGGGTGGTTTTTTATGTTTATTTATTTATTTTGAGGAGGTGGGAGACACAGAGAGAGAAGAAGAGAGAGAATCCCAAGCAGGTTCCACACTGGCACCGTCAGCATGGCATCCGATGCGGGGCTTGATCCCATGAACCATGAGATCACGACCTGAGCAGAAATCAATGCAGAAAGTAGCTGGCAAGGAATGAGGTCGAGAGAAGGGCCTTTTTCAGATAGAGGAAACAACTGGATGGTTCCACGATGATGGGAGTGATCCTGAAGGGATGAAAAGGTGCTGAGGAAAGAGGGATGATTATCAGACCACTGGTCTCACATAGAAGGAAATAGGATCCAGTACATAGTGGAACATTGGCTTCAGATGGTGGAACAGATGGTTTCTAAGGAGCAAAATTCCATGATAACAGGCAGGGGGCTGCTTATGTGGGTACAGATGCTGAGGTGGGGCAGATGGGGTGATGTGTTTCTACGAATTCTTTTCAGATTGCTTCAAGTTTCTCAACGAATTAGAAAGTAAAATCATTGGTTGAGACTGAGAAAAGAGAATTATCTGGGGTTTAAAGACAGAAGGGAATCGGAGTGCCTGGATGGCTCAGTTGGTTAAGTGACCGACTCTTGATTTCGGCTCCGGTCAAGGTCTCAGGGTCTTGGGATCAAGCCCTGGGTCGAACTCTGTGCTGAAAAAGGAACCTGCTTAAGATCCTCTCTCTCCCTCTGCTCCTCTCCTCTGCTTGGTCTCTCTCTCTCTCTCTCTCTCAAATAATTTTTAAAAATTTAACGATACAGGAGAAGATAAATAATTCTTTAGGATACACTGTTGTCACCAATAGTGCTGACGCTAACAAGTGCTACCAGTGAAATGACAGTCCCTTTAGGACAACAGAGAGTAAATGGACTGTGGACAGTATAATACCGCAGCAGCATCAATGGCTCACTTGAGATCCAAGTGGTGAATGTAGGGTGAAATCAGCTAGTGTGGTCCCTCCATACCACTCACAGGATGACGTACAACGTGGCTAAAACTTCACACAACCCACGAACATTTTCTGGACCCGCAAAGATACAAAATCCTCTAGTCCTAGGTGAAACCTGGAGCTGGAACTCGCACTACCACCTCACTCGATCGCCACCTTGTGGCAAGACTGCAGAAGAGCCAAATCAACCCAAGGGTTGTAGAAGCTGTTAGAGAAATCACCATTGACCAGGTTGCCCTCATCGGAACACGAGGAGGATGGGCGGCTTTGTCCTTTACCTGTCTAGGAAATCATCCTGGAAATTGGTGTTTAACCAAGCTATATCATAACTTGGGCTTAGCTCGTCTGTCCACAGCTGTGACAAATCCCCCAAGTAAAAAATGTATTGTTCATTCTTTTCAGTGTAAGCGTTTCCTTCTTCCTCAAGGTTTACAATCTTGTCTCTTTATTTTTCTGGAAAGGTCTGAAAGGTGCTGTGCTTTAGTTAAGAGTTCTGTAAATGGTCTATTTGGCACCTGAAGTCTGGCAGCAAGGCAGACTTAACCCTGTTGTTCCCACCCAGCAGCAGCCTGGGCAGCATCATCTATTGTTGATTGGAACCTAAATAGGTGTTGCTAACTCTTCCTGTAATTAGCAAGATCCTTCCACTTCGTCATACCTATCAGTGTAAATGTTTTTCCTTTTTTTTTTTTTTTTTTTTTAAATCTCTCATGATTTTTTATTTCCACAATTTCTGATAAATTCTTTTTAATATCTTTGTTGTTTCACTTATTCCTATTTTTTCATAATTCCTTACTTGTTTTGTGAATATTAGGCATTCATTTCTCTCTTCGAGGATTCTTTGGGAAAAAAACATACTTTGTTTTCTATCAACCTTTTTTTTTTTTTTTTTTAATTTTTTATAATATATGAAATTTATTGTCCAAATTGGTTTCCATAAAACACCCAGTGCTCATCCCAAAAGGTGCCCTCCTCAATACCCATCACCCACCCTCTCCTCCCTCCCACCCCCCATCAACCCTCAGTTTGTTCTCAGTTTTTAACAGTCTCTTATGCTTTGGCTCTCTCCCACTCTAACCTCTTTTTTTTTTTTTTTTTTTTCCTTTTTTCCTTCCCCTCCCCCATGGGTTCCTGTTACGTTTCTCAGGGTCCACATAAGAGTGAAACCATATGGTATCTGTCTTTCTCTGTATGGCTTATTTCACTTAGCATCACACTCTCCAGTTCCATCCACGTTGCTACAAAAGGCCATATTTCATTTTTCCTCATTGCCACGTAGTATTCCATTGTGTATATAAACCACAATTTCTTTATCCATTCATCAGTTGATGGACATTTAGGCTCTTTCCATAATTTGGCTATTGTTGAGAGTGCTGCTATGAACATTGGGGTACAAGTGCCCCTATGCATCAGTACTCCTGTATCCCTTGGATAAATTCCCAGCAGTGCTATTGCTGGGTCATAGGGTAGGTCTATTTTTAATTTTCTGAGGAACCTCCACACTGTTTTCCAGAGCGGCTGCACCAATTTGCATTCCCACCAACAGTGCAAGAGGGTTCCCGTTTCTCCACATCCTCGCCAGCATCTATAGTCTCCTGATTTGTTCATTTTGGCCACTCTGACTGGCGTGAGGTGATACCTGAGTGTGGTTTTGATTTGTATTTCCCTGATAAGGAGCGACGCTGAACATCTTTTCATGTGCCTGTTGGCCATCCGGATGTCTTCTTTAGAGAAGTGTCTATTCATGTTTTCTGCCCATTTCTTCACTGGGTTATTTGTTTTTCGGGTGTGGAGTTTGGTGAGCTCTTTATAGATTCTGGATACTAGCCCTTTGTCCGATATGTCATTTGCAAATATCTTTTCCCATTCCGTTGGTTGCCTTTTAGTTTTGTTGGTTGTTTCCTTTGCTGTGCAGAAGCTTTTTATCTTCATAAGGTCCCAGTAATTCATTTTTGCTTTTAATTCCCTTGCCTTTGGGGATGTGTCGAGTAAGAGATTGCTACGGCTGAGGTCAGAGAGGTCTTTTCCTGCTTTCTCCTCTAAGGTTTTGATGGTTTCCTGTCTCACATTCAGGTCCTGTATCCATTTTGAGTTTATTTTTGTGAATGGTGTGAGAAAGTGGTCTAGTTTCAACCTTCTGCATGTTGCTGTCCAGTTCTCCCAGCACCATTTGTTAAAGAGGCTGTCTTTTTTCCATTGGATGTTCTTTCCTGCTTTGTCAAAGATGAGTTGGCCATACGTTTGTGGGTCTAGTTCTGGGGTTTCTATTCTATTCCATTGGTCTATGTGTCTGTTTTTGTGCCAATACCATGCTGTCTTGATGATGACAGCTTTGTAGTAGAGGCTAAAGTCTGGGATTGTGATGCCTCCTGCTTTGGTCTTCTTCTTCAAAATTCCTTTGGCTATTCGGGGCCTTTTGTGGTTCCATATGAATTTTAGGATTGCTTGTTCTAGTTTCGAGAAGAATGCTGGTGCAATTTTGATTGGGATTGCATTGAATGTGTAGATAGCTTTGGGTAGTATTGACATTTTGACAATATTTATTTTTCCAATCCATGAGCAGGGAATGTCTTTCCATTTCTTTAAATCTTCTTCAATTTCCTTCGTAAGCTTTCTATAGTTTTCAGCATACAGATCCTTTACATCTTTGGTTAGATTTATTCCTAGGTATTTTATGCTTCTTGGTGCAATTGTGAATGGGATCAGTTTCTTTATTTGTCTTTCTGTTGCTTCATTGTTAGTGTATAAGAATGCAACTGATTTCTGTACATTGATTTTGTATCCTGCAACTTTGCTGAATTCATGTATCAATTCTAGCAGACTTTTGGTGGAGTCTATCGGATTTTCCATGTATAATATCATGTCATCTGCAAAGAGCGAAAGCTTGACTTCATCTTTGCCAATTTTGATGCCTTTGATTTCCTTTTGTTGTCTGATTGCTGATGCTAGAACTTCCAGCACTATGTTAAACAACAGCGGTGAGAGTGGGCATCCCTGTCGTGTTCCTGATCTCAGGGAAAAAGCTCTCAGTTTTTCCCCGTTGAGGATGATGTTAGCTGTGGGCTTTTGATAAATGGCTTTTATGATCTTTAAGTATGTTCCTTCTATCCCGACTTTCTCAAGGGTTTTTATTAAGAAAACGTGCTGGATTTTGTCAAAGGCCTTTTCTGCATCGATTGACAGGATCATATGGTTCTTCTCTTTTTTTTTGTTAATGTGATGTATCACGTTGATTGATTTGCGAATGTTGAACCAGCCCTGCATCCCAGGAATGAATCCCACTTGATCATGGTGAATAATTCTTTTTATATGCCGTTGAATTCGATTTGCTAGTATCTTATTGAGAATTTTTGCATCCGTATTCATCAGGGATATTGGCCGGTAGTTCTCTTTTTTTACTGGGTCTCTATCTGGTTTAGGAATCAAAGTAATACTGGCTTCATAGAATGAGTCTGGAAGTTTTCCTTCCCTTTCTATTTCTTGGAATAGCTTGAGAAGGATAGGTATTATCTCTGCTTTAAACGTCTGGTAGAACTCCCCTGGGAAGCCATCTGGTCCTGGACTCTTATTTGTTGGGAGATTTTTAATAACCGATTCAATTTCTTCGCTGGTTATGGGTCTGTTCAAGCTTTCTATTTCCTCCTGGTTGAGTTTTGGAAGAGTGTGGGTGTTCAGGAATTTGTCCATTTCTTCCAGGTTGTCCAATTTGTTGGCATATAATTTTTCATAGTATTCCCTGATAATTGTTTGTATCTCTGAGGGATTGGTTGTAATAATTCCATTTTCATTCATGATTTTATCTATTTGGGTCATCTCCCTTTTCTTTTTGAGAAGCCTGGCTAGAGGTTTGTCAATTTTGTTTATTTTTTCAAAAAACCAACTCTTGGTTTCGTTGATCTGCTCTACAGTTTTTTTAGACTCTATATTGTTTATTTCTGCTCTGATCTTTATTATTTCTCTTCTTCTGCTGGGTTTAGGCTGCCTTTGCTGTTCTGCTTCCATTTCCTTTAGGTGTGCTGTTAGATTTTGTATTTGGGATTTTTCTTGTTTCTTGAGATAGGCCTGGATTGCAATGTATTTTCCTCTCAGGACTGCCTTCGCTGCGTCCCAAAGCGTTTGGATTGTTGTATTTTCATTTTCGTTTGTTTCCATATATTTTTTTATTTCTTCTCTAATTGCCTGGTTGACCCACTCATTCGTTAGTAGGGTGCTCTTTAACCTCCATGCTTTTGGAGGTTTTCCAGACTTTTTTCTGTGGTTGATTTCAAGCTTCATAGCATTGTGGTCTGAAAGTATGCATGGTATAATTTCAATTCTGGTAAACTTATGGAGGGCTGTTTTGTGACCCAGTATATGATCTATCTTAGAGAATGTTCCATGTGCACTTGAGAAGAAAGTATATTCTGTTGCTTTGGGATGCAGAGTTCTAAATATATCTGTCAAGTCCATCTGATCCAATGTCTCATTCAGGGCCCTTGTTTCTTTACTGACCGTGTGTCTAGATGATCTATCCATTTCTGTAAGTGGGGTATTAAAGTCCCCTGCAATTACCACATTCTTATCAATAAGGTTGCTTATGTTTATGAGTAGTTGTTTTATATATTTGGGGGCTCCGGTATTCGGCGCATAGACATTTATAATTGTTAGCTCTTCCTGATGGATAGACCCTGTAACTATTATATAATGTCCTTCTTCATCTCTTGTTACAGCCTTTAATTTAAAGTCTAGTTTGTCTGATATAAGTATGGCTACTCCAGCTTTCTTTTGGCTTCCAGTAGCATGATAAATAGTTCTCCATCCCCTCACTCTCAATCTAAAGGTGTCCTCAGGTCTAAAATGAGTCTCTTGTAGACAGCAAATAGATGGGTCTTGTTTTTTTATCCATTCTGATACCCTATGTCTTTTGGTTGGCGCATTTAATCCATTTACATTCAGTGTTATTATAGAAAGATATGGGTTTAGAGTCATTGTGATGTCTGTATGTTTTATGCTTGTAGTGATGTCTCTGGTATTTTGTCTCACAGGGTCCCCCTTAGGATCTCTTGTAGGGCTGGTTTAGTGGTGACAAATTCCTTCAGTTTTTGTTTGTTTGGGAAGACCTTTATCTCTCCTTCTATTCTAAATGACAGACTTGCTGGATAAAGGATTCTCGGCTGCATATTTTTTCTGTCTAGCACACTGAAAATCTCGTGCCAATTCTTTCTGGCCTGCCAAGTTTCAAAAGAGAGATCAGTCACGAGTCTTATAGGTCTCCCTTTATATGTGAGGGCACGTTTACCCCTTGCTGCTTTCAGAATTTTCTCTTTATCCTTGTATTTTGCCAGTTTCACTATGATATGTCGTGCAGAAGATCGATTCAGGTTCCGTCTGAAGGGAGTTCTCTGTGCCTCTTGGATTTCAATGCCTTTTTCCTTCCCCAGTTCAGGGAAGTTCTCAGCTATTATTTCTTCAAGTACCCCTTCAGCACCTTTCCCTCTCTCTTCCTCCTCTGGGATACCAATTATGCGTATATTATTTCTTTTTAGTGCATCACTTAGTTCTCTAATTTTCCCCTCATACTCCTGGATTTTTTTATCTCTCTTTTTCTCAGCTTCCTCTTTTTCCATAACTTTATCTTCTAGTTCACCTATTCTCTCCTCTGCCTCTTCAATCCGAGCTGTGGTGGTCTCCATTTTGTTTTGCATTTCATTTAAAGCGTTTTTCAGCTCCTCGTGACTGTTCCTTAGTCCCTTGATCTCTGTAGCAAGGGATTCTCTGCTGTCCTGTATACTGTTTTCAAGCCCGGCGATTAATTTTATGACTATTATTCTAAATTCACTTTCTGTTATATTATTTAAATCCTTTTTGATCAGCTCATTAGCTGTTGTTATTTCCTGGAGATTCTTCTGAGGGGAATTCTTCCGCTTGGTCATTTTGGATAGTCCCTGGCGTGGTGAGGACCTGCAGGGCACTTCCCCTGTGCTGTGGTGTATAACTGGAGTTGGTGGGCGGGGCCGCACTCCGACCTGATGTCTGCCCCCGGCCCACCGCTGGGGCCACAGTCCGACTGGTGTGTGCCTTCTCTTCCCCTCTCCTAGGGGCGGGATTCACTGTGGGGTGGCGTGGCCCGTTTGGGCTACTTGCACACTGCCAGGCTTGTGATGCTGGGGATCTGGCGTATTAGCTGGGGTGGGTAGGCAAGGTGCACAGGGGCAGGAGGGGCAGGCTTAGCTCGCTTCTCCTTAGGTGATCCACTTCAGGAGGGGCCCTGTGGCAGCGGGAGGGAGTCAGATCCGCTGCCGGCGGTTTGGCTCCGCAGAAGCACAGAGTTGGGTGTTTGCGCGGAGCGAGGAAGTTCCCTGGCAGGAACTGGTTCTCTTTGGGATTTTGGCTGGGGGATGGGCGGGGGAGATGGCGCTGGCGAGCGCCTTTGTTCCCCACCAAACTGAGCTCTGTCATCCGGGGGCTCAGCAGCTCTCCCTCCCTTTGTCCTCCAGCCTTCCCGCTTTCCGAGCAGAGCTGTTAACTTATGACCTCCCAGACGCTAAGTCGCGCTTGCTGTCGGAACACAGTCCGTCAGGCCCCTCCGCTTTTGCAGGCCAGACTCCGGGGCTCTGCTTGGCTGGCGAGCCGCCCCTCCGCCCCGGCTCCCTCCCGCCAGTCCGTGGAGCGCGCACCGCCTCGCCGCCCTTCCTACCCTCTTCCGTGGGCCTCTCGTCTGCACTTGGCTCCGGTGACTCCGTTCTGCTAATCCTCTGGCGGTTTTCTGGGTTATTTAGGCAGGTGTAGGTGGAATCTAATTGATCAGCAGGACGCGCGGTGAGCCCAGCGTCCTCCTACGCCGCCATCTTCCCCTCTTTTTTTCTGTAAATGTTTTTCAAATCAGTTTTCATGGGATCGATTGTTAAAATCACTTTACTTACATGGTCTCATTTCCTACCTAGAGCATGTTACAGTGCCAGGACCCTAGGGCTGGCCCATGTAGCTTCTGCTCTTTGGTTGACTGTTTCCAATCTCAGGGGGCAGGAGGTTATCTCAGTTGAGAGATATCTGTCAAAGCAGAATTATTATAGAGTCAATCCTTAAAATCTACTGATTCTTTGTTTAAGATGAGAACATTTTTCATACATTTTTGGTATTTCTAACATAAATCAACAAGGCTTTAAAATTTACAACACGTTTTGGGGACGTGTTAAGACAGCAGAGACGTAGGGGGACCCTGGGCTTTTCTTGTCCCTTGAGCACATTTGCATCGAGGGCAGTTCACTTGGAACACCCAGGAAATTGATCTGCAGGGTGGCAGAAGGACCACCACAGTTGGAGGGGGATAGCCTGGTAGGTGTGAGGGTTACTTCAACAAACAAATCGAACCACACCCACTTAAAGGTGCAAACACTCCCCACTGCAAGCAAGGAGTAGCTCTGCAGGGGACTGACGGGTGGGAAAGAGCAGCCAAAAAACTCAACAACTGAGCGTACACAGCATACACGAGAAACACTTTCTGAAGTGCCAGGCCCTGGACAGTGTATGACCCCTTTGTAATATGGCAGCACTCTCTGGTGCAGGAAACATACCAAGATTTAAAAGTACCCCAAAGACAGAAACTTAGCCAAAAATGAGAAGATGCTGGGATTCTCCCCAATAGAAAGGTCAAGAAGAAATCACAGCCAAAGGCTTGCTCAAAACAGATATAAGTAATATATCCAAATAAGAATTTAGGGCAACAGTCATAAGACTACAAGATGGGCTTGAAAAAAAGCATAGAAGACACCAGAGAAATCCTTGCTGCAGAGATCAAAGACCTAAGAACTAGTCAGGATGAATGAAAAAAGGCTATAGCTGAGACGCAAAACAAACTGGATACAGTGAGAGCGAAGATTGAAGTAACGGGAGAATAGAGGAGATCAAAGGTGAAATTATGGAAAATAATGAAGCTGGATATAAGAGGGAAAGGAAATTACTAAGTCATGAGGGGAGACTTAGAGAACTAAGTGATTCCATGAAATGAAACAACAGCCATATTTTAGGATTTCCAAAAGAAGAAGAGTGGGAAAAAGAAGCAGAAGGTTTATTCAAACAAAGTATAGCTGAGAACGTCCCTAATCCAGGGAAGGAAATTAGCAATCAGGTCCAAGAGGCAGAGAGAACTCCCCTCAAAATCAACAAAACAGGTCAACACCAAGACATATTATAGTGAAACTTGCAAAATACAAAGATAAAGAGAGAATTCTGAAAGCAGCCAGAGACAAAAGGTCCTTGACCTAAGAGGGTAGACACATAAGGTTAGTAACAGACTTGTCCATTGAAGCTTGGCTGGCCAGAAGGGAGTGGCAGAAAATGTTCAATGTACTAAATGGGAAAATAAATAGAAGGAGAAATAAGGAGTTTACCAGATGAGCAAAAATTAAAGGAGGTCATGACCACTAAACCAGCCCTGTAAGAAATGTTATTTATTTTTATTTTCTTTTAAAAGTTTTTATTCATTTATTTTGAGAGAGACAGAGAGAGAGAGAGAAGGAAGAGAGAGAGAGAAAGAGACACACACAGAGAGAGACACACACACAGAGGCAGAGAGAGAGAGAATTCCAAGCAGGCTCTGCACTCTCAGCGTGGAGCCCAACGTGGGGCTTGAAAACATGAACCTTGAGATCATGACCTGAGCTGAAATCAAGAGTTGGTTGCTTAACCAACTGAGCAACCCAGGTGCCTCGCCCTGTAAGAAATTTTAAGGGGGGCTCTCTGAGTGGAGATAAAAGAAAAGAAAAGAGAAGCAATAAAGACTACAAGGGACAAGAGAATATCCCCAGAAATATCAACTCTATAGGTAACACAATGGCACTAAATTCATGTCTTTCAGTAATCACTCTGAATGTAAATGGACTAAATTCTCCAACCAAAAGACATAGGGTATCAGAATAGAAGAGAAAACAAGATCCATCTATACGCTGCCTAAAAGAGGCTCATTTTAGACCTAAAGACACCTGCAGATTGAAAGTGAGGGGATGGAGGTCAAAAGAAAGCCAGAGTGACCATACTTATATCAGACAAACTAGATTTAAATTTTTTTAATGTTTATTTATTTTTGATAGGGATACAGAGACCGAGACAAAGACAGAGTGTGAGCAGGGGAGGAGCAGAGAAAGAGAGAGAGAGAGACACACACACAGAATCCAAAGCAGGCTCCAGGCTCCAAGTTGCCAGCACAGAGCCCGACACGGTGCTCGAACCCACCTACCACGAAATCATGACCTGAGCTGAAGTCGGATGCTTAACTGACTGAGCCACCCAGGCACCCCATCAGATAGGCTAGATTTAAAAACAAAGGCTGTAACAAGAGATGAAGAAGTTCATTACATCATAACTAAGGGACCTATCCACCAAGAAGATCTAACAATTATAAATATTTATGCTCACAACTTGGAAGCCAATATGTAAATCAGTTAATCACAAACATAAAGAAACTCATTGATAATAATGACATAATAGTAGGAGACTTTAATACCCCACTTAGGGCAATAAACAGATAACCTAAACAGAAAATCAAAAAGGAAACAATGGCTTTGAATGGCACACTGGCCCATATGGACTTATTAGATGAATTCAAGACATTTCATCTTAAAGCAGCAGAATACATATTTTTCTCTAAGACACATGGGACATTCCCCAGAATAGATCACATACTGGGTCACAAATCAGCCCTGAACAGATACAAAAAGATTGAGATCATACCATGCATATTTTCACATCATAGCACTATGAAACTTGAAATCAAACAAGAAAAAAATTTGAAAAGCCCTCAAATAGGTGGAGGTTAAAGAACATCCTACTAAACAATGAATGGGTTAACCAGGAAATTAAAGAAGAAATAAAAAATACATGGGAGAAAATGAAAATGAAAACATGACAAACCAAACCCTTTGGTATGCAGCAGAGGCAGTCCTAAGAGGGAAGTATATTGCAATTTAGGTCTACTTCAAGAAGCAAGAAAGTTCCCAAGTACACAACTTAAACTTCCTCCTAAAGTTTCCAGAAAAGGGGCAACCAATAAAGTCTAAGCCAGAAGAAGAAGGAAAATAACAAAGATTAGAACAGAAATGAACAATATAGAAACAAAAAAATCCAGTAGAACAGATCAATAAATCTAAAAGCTGGTGTTTTGAAAGAATAAGAAAAAATTGATAAACTGCTAGCCAGACTTATCAAAAAGAAAAGACAAAGGACCCAAACTGATAAAATTTAGAACTGAAAGAGGAAGGATCACAACTAACGCCACAGAAACACAAACAATTAGAAGAGAATACTATGAAAAATTATATGCCAAAAAACTGGACAATCTGGAAGAAATTGACAGATTCCTAGAAAATCACACACTACTAAACTTAAGCAGGAATAAGTAAAAAATATGAACAGGCCCATAACCAGTAAAGAAATGAAATCTTGTGGCACCTTGGTGGCTCAGTTGGTTAAACATTTGACTCTTGGCTTCGACTCAGGTCATGATCTCACAGTTTGTGAGATCAAGCACCGTGTCTGGCCCTGCACTGACAGTGAAGAGCCTGCTTGGGATTCTGTGTGTCCCTGTCTCTCTGCCTCTCCTCCATGCCTGCTGTCTCTCTTAAAATAAATAAGCATTTTTTTAAAAGAATGAAATCTTGCCATTTGCAAGATGTGGATGGAACTCAGATATATTATGCTAAGTGAAATAAGTCAGGGAAAGACAAGTATCATATAATTTCAATCATATGTGAAATTTAAGAAACATCACAGATGAACATAAGGGAAGGGAAGGAAAAATAAGACAAAAATGGAGAGGGAGGCGACCCATAAGAGACTCTTAAAAACAGAGAACAACCTGGAGTGTTGCTGGATGGGAGGTGTGTGGGAGAACGGGCTAAGTGGGCGAGGGGCATTAAGGAGGACACTTGTTGGGATGAGCAGTGGGTGTTATATGGAAGTGATGCATCACTGGGTTCGACTCCTGAAATCGATACTACGCTGTGTGTTAACTAACTTGAATTTAAATAAATAAATTAGAAAAAATACAACACATTCAGCTTTTAGCCTGGTTCGTGGCTGTAGTCTGGGGGCCAGCACACAACTCTCAGGAGATTTAGGAGGCAGGTGGCAGCTGTATCAAGAGGACATTTAAGTTTAGGTCTTTAATATTTGGTACCTGGATGGGAAAGTATTAAAATAAAATTCTCCTATTTATGACAAAGTCCACCATCTACAGTAAAAACGAACAAACAAAAAAGCAAAACAAAACAGAAAAAAGTTAATGTGGGTTTTTGCTGCTATATAAATCATATTCTTTGTTTTTCACATATATTTACCCCTTATTTATTTATTTATTTGAGAGAGAGAGAGAGAGAGAATGAGTAGGGGAGGTGCAGAAAGAGAGGTAGAGAGAGAATCTTAAGCAGGCTCTGTGACATCAGCTTGGAGCCTCTCACAAGGATGAGATCAGAAGTCAAGAGCAGAATCAAGAGTTGGAATCTTAACCAACCGAGCCACCCAGGTGATCCTATATTTACCTCTTCTGTTCGTCTTCATTTCTTTCAGATCCAGATTCCCAGGTGGTATGATTTATTTATCTGTTCATTAAAGACTTTCCTTAACCCTTCTTGTAGAGATGGGTAGTCATGATGAATTTCTTTAATTTCGTATGTCTGAAAGTATTTACTTCACTTTCGTTTTTCAAGAGGTCTTTGGTGAGTATTGAATTTTAGGTGAACAAGTTTTGTTTGTGTTTTTTTTTTAAGATGTTGCTCCCCTATCTCCCGCTCCACTGGCTTACAGTGTTTCTGGTGAGAAGTTTGCTGTAATTTTTATCTTTATTCCACTGTACATAAAATGTCTTTTCTCTTTGGCCATTTTTAACATTTTCTCTTTATCACTGGTTTTGACCAATGTATGATGATGTATCTCTTAGGGGAGTGTACTTCATGGTTTTGTGTCTGGCTTAATTCTTGGATCTGTGGATTTAGAGTTTTCTTTAAATTTGGGAAAAATTGGCATTATTTCTTCTTTCTGTCCTTTCTCCCATTTTATTCTTGGAAGATTCCAAGTTCGTAATTAGGCTATTTGAAGTTTCTTCTTAGCTCATTAATGCTCTGTATGTGTTTTTCAATCTCTTTCTTTTCTTTGTTTTTCATTTTTGATGATTTCCATTGTCATGTCTTCAAGTTTACTAATCTTTTCGCTGCAGTGCACAATCTTCTGTTAATCTGCTATTTTCATCTGTTATTGCATTTTTAATCACTAGAATTTTAATGTGGCTCTTTCTTATGTTTTCTATGTCTCTCCTTACCATATTCAATCTATTCTCTTCTTTCTTGAAAATTAAAGCAGTGATAATAATTTTAATGTATTCATTTACTAATTTTATAATCATTGTCATTTTGTGTGTGTGTGTGGGGGGTTTGAATCGATTGTTTTCACCCCATATCATGGATGATATATTCCTGCCTCTTTGCATGCTTGGTAATTTTTGATTGGATGTTAAACATCATGACTTTTCCCTTGATTGCTGGGTATTTTGCATGTCGATAATTGTTCTTGAGCTTTGTTAAATGAGACTAGAACAGTGTTTAGTTTACGGTTGACTTTTCCTCACTAGTGAGGGAATGCACTTTTGAATACTCTCCCTGGTGCCCTGTGACTTAAGAGCTTTTTTTATTCTGGTGGGTGGGGAGCCCAAGCTATTTCAGGTTCTGTGAGAATTTTTTCTGTGAGAAAAATCTGCCAGGGATTTTTCCTCTAATATCACTAATTCTGCTGGACATCCTAAAGATACACAATATCTTAAAGATCTCAACTCTCGGGGCGCCTGGGTGGCGCAGTCAGTTAAGCGTCCGACTTCAGCCAGGTCACGATCTCGCGGTCTGTGAGTTCGAGCCCCGCGTCGGGCTCTGGGCTGATGGCTCAGAGCCTGGAGCCTGCTTCTGATTCTGTGTCTCCCTCTCTCTCTGCCCCTCCCCCGTTCATGCTCTGTCTCTCTCTGTCCCCCAAAAAATAAATAAACGTTGAAAAAAAAATTAAAAAAAAAAAAAAAAGATCTCAACTCTCACAAGTTAACCTATACATCAAAAAGTTCCCCAGTAAAATCAGTGATAATATATATTTTTAACTAGACAAACTGGTTCACATTGAAAAATGCATATGCAGGAGCACCTGGTGGCTTGTTGGTTAAGCATATGACTTCAGCTCAGGTCAGGATCCTGAGGTTTATGGGTTTGAGCCTCACGTGGAGCTCTGTGCTGACAGCTCATAGCCTGGATTCTGTTTCAGATTCTGTGTCTCCCTCTCTCTCTCTGCTCCTCCCCTACTCATGCTCTGTCTCTCTCAAAAATAAACATTAAAAAAAATTATAAAATAAGAAAAATAAATATGCAAAACCTGGGCAGGTAAACTTGGACAAAAAGTGGGGGGGCATGTCCATAGATAAAATATAGCACCCACCTACAAATAATTACCAAAATGTGGTATTAGCAATAGAAAACACACATGAGTGAAGCTGAACACAAATCTTGAAATAGAACATAATAGGTATAAGGTTTTGAAACAAAGTTAATGTGATATTTAAATTACTGAGAAAAATAAATTATTCAAAAAAGTTGCTAAGAGAGTGTGCGTGTAACTGTCTGGAAAAATATTCTTTTACCTTGGGAAATAAAAATAGATAAAAATTTAAATAGAAAATACCTGTCCATGTAGTAAGGGAACTATGGCAAGAGTGTTTTACCACTTTGCAGTACAGAAGGCTTTTCTAATAAGGATTCAAGAAAAGTTGGAAGTGAAAAGCTTTCATAACAAGATTAAGCAGATGGAAAAGTTAAGGATTGAGGAGAAGTGAGAAGGAAAAAAAGGACAGTAAAAGTGTTAATTTTCTTGAAATTACAGGAAGTAGAGGTTTTGTGGTTTATATTTTGGGAACTTCTTCTAGTCTTATGAGTATTTGTGGAAAAACTTGAATGATTAAGAAAGGCCAGCCTCATGTTCTCAGAAGGGATCAGCCTACCATGATCCAAGGTGTTTGAGATTTATCTGTTCATTATACCTTGTATGCTTCAAGTTTATCAAAACATGCAAGAATAGAACTCATGGCAATTGTTAATTACTTAGTTTTATGTTAGTAGTTGGGAACCACAGGTCCATTTTTGTTGTAGCATGCCCTTCTGGGAAGCAATCTAGACAGAAATCTTTGTTGGTACCAGAAGTGGTACATAGAACATTTAGAATCCCCATGTGGTTTTGTATTTTCCTTCCCTTCAAAGACAGTGTTTCTAACTTGATCCAGTATCTTACATCTTAACTTTTCTTTCTTCTCTTTCTCCTCTCTACCCCACCTTGGAAATTTTCTTCTTTGTCCCATTGGAGGAATTCATCAAGACTCTTCATTGTTCATCATTCTCTACAAATGTCCAAACCAAACAAAAAGAAAAAATGATTTTAAAAGATAAATTTTATACTTTAATAGATTTAAACATTTCAGAATTAATATTAAAATTTAAATATTACAGGACTGTGCTTGTCCTATTAGATAATTTTACTAATGAGTTTGGGGCAAGAAGAAAAAAATGGAATTCCTTTCTCTATCCATGACGGATTAAGTCAAGAAAACAGAGCAAAAAATAGTGCAATTTTGTTTGCATTGTGATCACAGGAAGATATTCTGTGTAAAGGCAGGGAGTTGGCATCAGCTCATGGATGGGAAGAAAGGAAGGAGGCCTCAGCTGCAGTTCATGACTGGGCAGGGCACTGGAGACAGAGATACCATTCAAGGTGGCTGATGTAATGTCTTCAGAGAATCTTTTATTATGTTGGGGGAATTGGCGCCTGCTAGAAGGAGCCCTTTCCAGTAGCTCCATAGTAGTATTCAGCTCCAAAGCTTCTTGCCAAGAATCCATTGGCTGCTAGAAGAAGTTGTCACTGGGGATCTGATAAACAAAAGTGCGTGCCTGTTAGTGTGGAAGTGGCTTTGGCACCAAGAATTCTGAATAATTAAAGCATTGCATCAGCCTTGGAGACCAAGAGACCACGTTGGAAGGAGATATTGACCACAGTTGGCTGCGTGCCTCAGGGAATGCCCTTTTTCCTTCCCTGTATCGTAAGACAAAGGCAGGGCTAGCCAAGGCATCTGTAAGTAAGACTGACCTAAAGAATACATTGTTGTCATAGCCTTAGTATAGCTCTTGACCCCCCCAGATTATACCTCGGTTAAAATCATGGCATATATGTATCTATATATCAGCTAGTAAAGCATTTTAGTAAAGACTTTATTTTTTTAGAGTACTTTTAAGTTCATGGCAAAACTTAAAGGAAGGCACAGAAATTTCCTCTATATTAGCTGCCCCCGCTTGCATAGCGTCCTCATTATCAACATCCCCTACAAGAGTTGTATGTTTGTTGCACTTGAACTGACACTGACACATCATAATCACCCCAAATCTCTAGTTTGCCTTAGGGTTCACTCTTAGTGTTGCACATTCTGTGGGTTTGGACAGATGTATAATGACATACATCCATCATTAGAGTGTCATACAGACTTTTTTTTAATGCCCTAAGGATCCTCTGTGCTTTACCTATTCATCTATCCCCATTACCTGTTCAGATTGGGTTTTTAAATTATGAAATAGGATGAAGATAAATCTATTTTAATTAGGCGGTCTGAGTTTTTCACTTTTACAAAATTTGTGTATAGTCTAAAGTATCCACAGGCAGTCTAGTAGAAGGTATCAGTTCCACTTAGGACTCAACGTTCTGGAAGTTCATCTATTTAAAGAGCTCTGTAACCTATCAATAAGAGAGTAAAGATGATGCATCTCATTTTAATTTTCCAAACAGAAGATCTTATTCTACTCGACTAGACTTTAGAACCCAGGCTAGGGAACAAAGAACTTTATGGTATCATGTAGTTTTCAAATTCATTACCATGCTTCTCCTAACCCCTGCAAGTTATCTTTAATTAATACAGCTACGTAGGAGTAGATGGAAATATTTTTATACTTATGTTTCTTGTTAATGAAGTGCAATCATATACCTCAAATCTAACTTTCTAGATCACATCTTTTAATAGTGTTTAATGAATAAACATTCTGCCTCATAGTCTCTTCTCTTCACAGGACATCAGTCTATTTTAGTGCTCACAAATTTTATCCTAAATATGAAAGGATAATGTGTCTAATAATTGACATTTTTTTTATTTGAGCATAGTTGACACACAATGTTGCATTAATATCAGTTGTACAACTTTTATTTGAGAAGTTTATACTTTTTACTACTTTCACCATGAGTATAGCTACCATCTGTCCCATTATATTGCTAACAATTGACATTTAAAACTTTTTTTAGTGTTTATTTATTTTTGAGACAGAGAGACAGAGCATGAGTGGGGGAGGGGAAGAGAGAGAGGGAAACACAGACTCCGAGGAAGGCTCCAGGCTCTGAGTTGTCAGCACAGAGCTGGATGCGGGGCTCGAACTCATGAACCGTGAGATCATGACCTGAGCCGAAGTCGGATGCTCAACTGAATGAGCCACCCAGGCACACCCCCCAGCTGACATTTCAAAACTGACAGTGAAAAATATAGACCCGGATTTTTACGGATGACAAATGTATCCATGTTTTTAATTAAAACAAAAACAGCGAAATAGAACTTTTTTTTTTCTTAATTCTTCGCTTATCAAGTGGAGGTATTAGATCTGTTCACAAATATTCCAATCTCTCTCTCTCTCTCTCTCTCTCTTTTTGGTACATAGTTCGATTGCATTTCCTGGACCCCTTGTGGAAATGTATGACATTATCTTGTAAAGCTGAATATTGCCATATCTTACAAGCTACCAATTACACTCATAAGACACATGTTTGTAAATGTTCATAGTTATTTTTCATAGTAGTCAAATATTCATTGACAGGTTAATGGGTAAGCACATTGGAAATAACCACAGAATAGAGTATGTTATGACAATAAAAATGAATCGACAACTGCATTCAAAAGCCAACACAAAACTTGGTAGCATACATCATGTTGAATAAAAAATAAAACAATTGCTAGAAGTCTGCATATAGTCTAAAATTCAAAACCAGGAAAAACTGACAAACATATATATATACATATGATAAAGATATTTTCTTTTTAAGAAGCAAGATCATTTATATTAAGTAAAGCAGACTACTGGTTAACTTAGGGTGAAGCAGGGGACAAGATAAGGAATGAACCAAAAATGGATTTAATTATTGGTAGTAGCTTTGATCTTGGGGTAGATTTAAATTTGTAAATATTCATTATATCACTTAAATAAATGTAAATAGGCAATAATATAAAATGAATAAAATAAAAGATGGTAAAATAGTTTGGAAATGGGTAAATTCTAGTTGAAATTTTATGATAGGGATGGGTTTCTTCTGTTTATCTGTTGACTTTGCTTGCTTATGTGTTGGCTCCATTTTCCATCAGGCTCTTTCCACTTATGACAAGATCATATGCAAGAACTCTGGGTCTCTACTCCAGAAACTATTAGGAAAAAAAAATGACTTTTCTCAATAGTCTGAACAAAATTTTTGAGTCCTCTCATTTGCTAATAGATCCCTGTCCCAGTTATTACAACAGGGGGAAATGCTTTCTCATTGACCACATACGAATCATATTCCTTACCTTGGGGAATAACACTACTCATAACTCTTATACTGTGGCCTCAGAGGAAAATCAAGGTTCATTCAAAGAAGGAAAATGGAGTCTTGTCAGGAAGAATCCATCAGGACCCACTAAGAGTTTTTATAGCACATCTTTATGAGGCAGGCAAGGTGTATCTGCAGAAGTGTTACATATATTTCAGCAAAACAGCAGATGTCCACCAAAGGTCTATCTTATTGATGCTACATTCCATATCCCATCATGAAAAGTATCACACTCCATTATGAGGACAACCTGATGCTTTCAAAGTCCCATTTCATGCTTAGTGGGGTTCAATGTCTCAGTGTTCTTGATTCTAAGTGCTACTGAGGCACATCAGTGGAGGGACTCCTAGGGAAGTATTTGTTGTGTCTCAAGACCTGACCTCACTTCTATCTGCTGTCCTTCCAAATTAGTAGTTTTATGGTATTTCAGAAAGAATCTCTTCAATTTATTTCACCTACCACCATGTAGGTAATTTTTCAGAAGTAATTATAACATTCATTTATTTTTGAGAGACAGAGAGAGACAGAGCATGAGCGGGGGAGAGGCAGAGAGAGAGGGAGACACAGAATCTGAGGCAGGCTCCAGGCTCTGAGCTGTCAGCACAGACCCTGATGCGGGGCTCGAACTCACGAACCATGAGATCATGACCTGAACTGAAGTCGAATGCTTAACCAACTAAGCCATCCAGGAACCCCCAGAAGAAGTAATTATAAATTATCACCCAAATTCTTTTTTCAGTTTGGTTTATTTGTTTTATTCATTCATTCATTCATTCATTCACTCATTCATTTATTAGTATTTAAAGCTTACTATGAACTTCTCTTTATAAATGTTTATTAGTAGATTCGGTGGAGAACAAGATAGTTGTAATCCCCACCCTCAATGAGTATATACTTTGTGGAATTTGGGTGCTTGGCTGGCACAGTTGGTAGAACATCCAACTCATGATCTCAGGGTCATGAGTTCAAGCCCCATGTTGGGTGTAGAGCCTACTTTAAGAAAATAATTACAAAAATAAAGTTTATGGAACTTGTGAAGAATTTGAGGAATAAAATAGGAATTCTTTCTTGGTTTCTAGTTCTCATGAAAAATTTTCCTATTTTTAATTTCTCAGTAACTGATCATTTCAATCAGAATTTTCAGGTATTCTTTTAAGTGTTGATAGAACCCTTCATTTTGTAGCTGGCTCACTTCTCCAAAGCATCTACCTGGTTTGTTTGTTTGTTTGTTTTTGTTTTTGCAGGGTGGGGTGGGGGGAGGGTGTGACCTCACCCAATCTCTTGATTTAAATTATCATTTAATGGTAATAACACCAAAATCTACTTCTACAGTCCTAACTTGAAATTCATACTTAAAAAAAAAATATCCAAGTGCCTACTGAGCATTTTCATTTGTATATCGTATGGCCACCTGTATATCAAGCTATTCTCGTTATTTTATTATTAATTCTAAATGCCTCAACCTGAGATATCATTGTTAGCCACTAGAAATTTCCCTTATCATCACTTTCTAATACTTCCTGGTTTTCAATTTGGCTGGTGTCAGGAAAATGTGTGGAATGAGGAAAACTATGACAAAAGAGAGTCATTAAAAGAGATCTCTACCTTGAATTACTAAATTTGTAACCTGACAAACTGCTTAACTTCCATGAGTTTTAGTTTTCTTTTGTTTTTCCATACAAAATGTCATTGTTAATACCTACTTAGTTGGGTAAATGAAAAGATACAACTTATGTGAAGTCACAAAAAGATAGTGTATAAAAGACATTCAATATATATTTGGTGAAGTAAAATTATTCGAATAAAATGAACTAACTTTATAAGTGTCTTTTTACTAACAATTGGTTAGCAAAACCAATGGAAATGAATTTGAAAAACATGAGATATCTATTCAGTATACATACTAATCTTCAGATCATTTGCTACAAATCTGTGGTTCTTTGTTGGGGGATGGCTATAACACACAGAACAGAACCTCTGGTTTCAGGACACCATATTTCCTTCCCTGGATTGTACTTGCAAATAAATTGCAAGGGCTAGAAAAGCTTGTCTCCTAAAGCACAGAAAGGTAAGTAAGAGCACTAAGTGGGATTAGAGTAGTTTCTTGGAGACCCACATTCTCTTTTGCTAAGGACACTGTTTTCTCTTCTTCCTATTGTTTAGCACCATTAATTTGTATTTGCCTATTTTTTCTCTATATCTTTGGTTAGCCTGAGGCATCTAATACCACCAAATCCTTGTCTGTATTTGGTTCCTGAGTCTGGGGAGGGTTAACTTATTCTTCTATGGACTAAATGGATGAACCAAAAGTTAAATGTATTACAACATCTGGGATGTTTCTGATTAACAAAGAAAGGAAAACTTTAGGGAATAGTATTCTCTAGGGTGCTAATATTTTATATCTTTATGTCTTAAAATATTCCTTCTGGGATGCAGAAAGGGCATCTTTTTTCAATGTTCTATGGGAAGGCTGTTTTCAAAAGGGATGGAAATATTTGACACTAATAATTTTCAGTGTTCTGACAGATAAGGGACAGATTACTTATATATTTATACTCAAAGAAGCATAGTTATAGAATAATCCAACATATTTAAAAAATATATTTCCATACATCTTGTGGCTATTGCTCCCACTTCCTCCAAAAAAGGAACATGAAAAAAAAAAAAGAATTTTTTTTCAAAATTTACTCTTAATATAGCAAATAAATAAAAATAAATAGAAGCTTTGGAATAAAATCATCTTTGACACTCAACAAATATTTTATGAGTACCAGGTATGTGAAAACCTATGTGTGGCTTTTTATTTCTGTGTAGGGATAGAAGGATTAATTTCATGTCTTAAGAGTTTCTTGAGATGGCAGAATGTAGAAAAGTTCACAAGGGCTTTTCACGTAAGGTAGCTGAGTAGGATAAGTCCTCGGGATGGATTTTAAAGAGTGAAGAGCTTATGTACGCCTGGTGAGAAATTAGAGAAAAGGTCAGTAGCGACAGTGACCCTGACAGCTTCTGGAGAATGCTGCTTTCCTATCTCCAGGTGACGGTTTTAAATAGACACTCGTACATCACAGTATAGAATGATTACTCTGTGTGTGTTTCCAAAATGAGATGGTAAGAGTTTAACTTGCTACACGCAAAATGGTATGATGAAAGGTGCACCATATATGTGGGAGGGTTTCATGTTATCCTTCTTCAGTTTGGGAACTTAAAGGATAAAGAATATGGGGACAACCTGTTAACCTTCCCACAGAAAATGGTGGATTTTGCATAGAAAGGAGTGTAAAGATTCTCCCAAAGATAGAAGTCTAGTGTAATCCAATCAGGGAGGGTTGGGTAGTTGAAGAAAGACCTCAAGGAAAGCAATGGTTCTCACCATGGATGCTGCAGTAAAACAGATTTTTAGTGTAGAATGATCCACCTGACCGTACATATTCCACTCTTATCTCTTCTCCATTTTTTTTTTTCTGTGTGCCTTTCAGCTCTTCTCTGTCATCTCCAAATCCAAGATGCAGTTTGTTCATTACTGTTCTGACAAATGTAGCCATTCTAAAGTTGGCTAAACTTGTTTGAAAAATTGAGGTAAGTACAGTAGTTATTAGAAGATGTGGTATTTTACTAGTGCCATTTTGTCTCCACATCATTGCAACCCCGTTTTTGTGTCAGATTCCTTGGAGACATGGATGAAGGGTGTTAATATGGCTTGGGAAAAAATGGAGATATGACCGTCCACAAAAACATGGACAGAAACATGCATCAATTGCAGGAAGATATGAAAAATGTACGGCTCTCCTTGAATGCTTCGCGGGATAAGGGTTCATGTGAAAAGGTGAATATTTAAGATCCATAATCATTTTTATGGATGTCAGGGTCTCGAAATCTTATGTGGGTGTGTGGTGCTCTTCAGAGTATATCTCCTAATCCACAATTACTAATTTTTTAAAAAATTGATCTCAGCTTTCTTCATGGATGTATAAATTGAGAACATATCTGTCTGTCTACCACACATAACAGATACAAGGCCACAGCAGATTAATGGTGTGAATATGTTTTGTGATCAGAATAGTGCAAAATAATCAGATAAGTATTATAATTTAAGAGTTAATTGAGAAATTTTAATTTACAAATACTAACTATGGACACGGTACAAATCACTGGGTTTGGAACTGTGCAGAATAAAATTCTGAGAATAGTTTTCAGAGATTCTTATTCCAAGAAAGAAGCTAAAGAGAGCACTCATATAACAGAATTTAAGCATGGTATGTAACATTATAAGAAAAGCTATAAAGGATGTCCTTAGAGAAAAGGAGTAATAATTTCTCTTATCACAAAATAATTACTAAAGGCCTTCAGAGGATATTACTTAGCATTTGGGTCCTGAAGTTTTGAGACAATTGAAGTAGCTAGAAATGAAATGACATTCCAGGAAGGAAGGAGATTATTGATTAAACTCTTGATTAAATATTTGATTAGAACTCACAGTTATTAACAAGTTAATGAAACCATATGTATTTATAATTCTTTTTAATTTTTTTTATTGAGTGAGAGAGAGAGAGAGAGAATGAGAGTATGCAAGTGGAGGAGGGGCAGAGGAGAGAGAGAGAATCTTCATACTCATTGAGGAGTTTGTCACAGGGATCGATCCCTGGACTCTAGGATCATGACTTGAGCAGAAATCAAGAGTCAGATGCTTAACCAACTGAGCCATCCAGATGCCCCTCTGATTCTTAATTTATCTTAAAAATACATGTCCACGTGTGTAAATAATCTTGTTTTAGTGGTCACAATCATGGGCTATATTTTTAAGTACAAATATTTTACGATGGACGTCTTTTAAATAACTAAGGAAAGAATGAGCTTATTGTACTGACTATGACACCAAGACTCATTTCCCTTGTGGTTTAAGATCTTTGCCAAAGACCACAGAGTCCAAAGAGAATTAAAAAAAAATATGGAATTCTAAAGGAAATAATGTCATCAGACACTTTCCTGAGAGTAGTATTTTTTTTTTTAAGTTCATTCATTTATTTTTGAGAGAGAGAATCCCATGCAGTCTCCGCACTGTCAGCACATAGCCTGATGTGGGTCTTGAACTCACAAACCATAGATCATGACCTGAGTTGAAACCAAGAGTCAGATACCCAACCGACTGAGCCACCCAGGTGTCCCATCCTGAAAGTTGATTTGGAAGAAGATAAGTTACATTTCAAGTATGTTGGGGAGAAGTAACCTTACCAAGGCAGAGAAACAAATATATAAAGGAAATTTTCTATTTAGTCCATCTGTGCTTTGGAAGCTCACAACTTTCAAGACAGAGTATTGAAGGTATGGATGAGTTTGAGGAGGAACACAATGGGATAAATAAGTCTTCCAAATTATATTTAAATACATCACATTTAAGTTTATGTTTTTACTTGCATGTAGTTTCCCTTTCAAAAGTATCTTGACAGGAAAGAGCTAAAGAAAAGATTTTGTTCTTGGAAGTGAAGCCAATGGTAATCTTTTTTTTTCCAGATTTGAAAAAAGAAATCTTCATTTCAATGGAATGAAATTTCAAAGCTGAATGATCATTGACTTTTCCAGGACAGAAAACAAATTGAATGAAGTCAGTTATTATTTATTTACTATTTCTCTTGTCTATATCTCTCTCCCTCTTCAGAGTTTGCACTCTGTTAAAAAGACATCAGATTTTCAGTACCTGGATACTACAGACTCTACTGGGGTTTACAGTCATGATCTGGTCCTACATGAACTGCCTGGTGACATCTTTCCAAAAGATCTCAGAATCCAAAGTGCTTAAGCTAAATTTGGATTATTGTAAACATGAACTATTGAGGAATAATACCCCCTTTCATTTATATGTAACCTCGGGGACTTGGGGTCCTCTAACAGATGCTTTTCAGAAGTGGGAGGGAGGGGAGGAAATAGAAATGCAGATATTTAAGTGATTATTTACTAACAAAGACCATTTTATCACTTGTCTGCATTAGTGTGTGCAAAATACTAAATATTGTAAGGGTGTTTTATGGTAATAGCATATTATTTAGAGGCCATAAGTATTTCCTGTTCCTCTTTTCATGTTGTAATATCTGGGAGAAATTCAGTGAAGGATAACATATTACATATTTATAAAATTATACATTTATATAAATATGTATAACAAATATATGGTGATAAATAGTTGCATAAAGATGTTCTTTATGGTATGAAAATGGGTTGTGATTTTATATTTATATTATGATTTTATATTTATAACCTCCAGCAGCAGTCAAATATATCCAAAATGCCAGGTAATACACCATCAAAACGTGTGCCTGAAGATGTATTAAATATGAAAAAATAATGAAGTTAATAAAATTGACCCATGTCTTTTCACGTTGTATTCATTGAATTGTCCAAATTACACAGAATCATTTAAGTGCTACAAAAGATTGTATCTAAAGGATTGTATCCTTAGTTAGATTCAAGCTTGTATACAAGCTTGTGTACCTTTAACAAGCTTGTTTGAGACTTAAAATGACCCTATGAAGTTCTCATTATAAATTGAGGAACAAAGTGTTGAAGTGACTTATAAGAAGCGACCCCTAAAATATTCATGATGAAGAATATTTATTTTTCTTAAAATAGTCCATAAAATCACATGTCACACCATGAATTAATTCTTTTATTTTTTTGTAGATCAACCACTTCCCACTCAGCCTTCTCCTCATTCGCGAAATCATGCGGCTGAATAATAATGTGACAGAGTTCATTCTCCTTGGGTTGACCCAGGATCCTGTTAGGAAGAAAATAGTGTTTGTCACTTTCTTGCTTTTCTATTTGGGGACATTGCTGGGTAACTTTCTGATCATTACTACTATCAAGACCAGCCGGGCCCTCGGGAGTCCAATGTACTTTTTCCTTTTCCACTTGTCCTTATCTGACACCTGTTTCTGTAGTTCCGTAGCCCCTAGAATGATTGTGGATGCCTTTTTGAAGAAGAGCACTATCTCTTTCAGTGAGTGCATGATACAGGTCTTCTCATTCCATTTCTTTGGCTGCCTGGAGATCTTCATTCTTATCCTCATGGCCGCTGACCGCTATGTGGCCATCTGTAAGCCCCTGCACTACACAACCATCATGAGTCCACGGGTCTGTGCTGTGCTGGTGGCTATGGCCTGGGTGGGGTCCTGTGTACATTCTTTAGCTCAGATTTTTCTGGCCTTGAGTTTACCCTTCTGTGGTCCCAATGTGATCGATCACTATTTTTGTGACTTGCAGCCATTGTTGAGACTCGCCTGTACAGACACTTACGTAATCAATCTACTCTTGGTGTCCAATAGCGGGGCCATTTGTACCCTGAGTTTTGTCATGCTGATGTGCTCCTATGTTAATATCTTGTATTCTCTGAGAAACCACAGTGCTGAAGGGAGGAGAAAAGCCCTCTCCACCTGTGTCTCCCACATCATTGTGGTCATCTTGTTCTTCGGTCCTTGCATATTTATATACACACGCCCTGCAACCACCTTCCCCATGGATAAGATGATAGCTGTATTTTATACACTTGGAACACCTTTGATCAATCCTCTGATTTACACGCTGAGGAATGCAGAAGTGAAAAACGCCATGAGGAAGTTATGGAAGAAGAAGTTAATCTTAGATGACAAAAGATGAATGGGATCTTCAAAATTTTCTTCATAGTCTGGATTTGCCTAGAAGTCTACAGAGAATGTTATCTTTTTATAGTGATGTTACCATAATCAGGAGGTATGAGAATTAATTCCTTCAGGAATGAAAATACACACTGGTTAGTGTTGAGTCAGTTTCATGGAGAGGAAGAGACAGCACCAGGTACAAACAACTGTGGAAAGACTCGTGCCTTAGATGTTCAGCTGTGCCTCTGCCTTCTTGACTGCCTAGTATCACTGTAATCTTGATATGGTGCTTTCCATGCCCTTCTTCATGTTGACTTCTGTTTATAGTTACACTTTTATATGCTTATAACCACAGCCTGGAAGGTTTTTTTCTGTTTCAATTGGCTCTCTTAATTAAACTGTTGAATCGCATAATTTCTGATCATAGACCTTAAACTTGTTTGTTCTTCATGACTAAGCAGAAAGCACCAGATTCAAATAATAATAAAATCTTTGTGTTTTAATGGATAATCTATAATCTAGGGTAATCTCCCTTCTATTTTGGGGGGTTATACTCTGAATTCTTCTCCTATTTATCTAGATCCTTCTAGAACAGTGACAGAACATAGTGTGAATATTCACCCTTCTGAAGGAATCTTTTCACCTTAGGAAGGTTCTGATTGTTGGGGTTGTACTCAGATTATTATTCTTTTTGTAAAAACTTTTTGCTTCTAAAATTGTCCCTTCTGATTTATAGAAGCATTAAGTTTTTCTTGAGTCATACAAATTATAATAATTCTTTATACTGCTAAGGTATTATGGTTGTAGCATAGGTGTCCCAAATTAAGTAGATATATTCATGTGGGCTAGAAGTAAAGTGTGCAAGCAGTTGATGGTTGAAATAGAGAATCTGAATATAATAACTGATAAAGAAAGAATGTCATAATTCAGATGAGTCTCTTTAGGCTTTGAGACAGATATAGCTACATCACAGATATGAATTATTTTAGTGAGTTTTAATATAATCCAAAAATGATGGTAATTTAGAGGGTCTGAGATTTTTGGGTGAAAACTGTATGAAGTAGAGAGGGATATTACCATCCGTCACTTTTGTCACCATCTGACAACATCGCACTATCGAAGTATATGATCACTAAGAATCTTTCCAATTTCAACCTGTTTTCTTATTTGTATTTTTATCCATATAGAAAATTTAACATGAGTATTATTGTTTATTTCAAACATATTTTTATTTATAAACTACTAAATTATGTTAAGATTACTGAATTTGTATTCAATTTGTTGCACCAGGAATGTTAGAACTATTTAGCTTGAGGGGAACCTGGCTGACTCAGTCAGTAGAACATGTGACTCTTGATATCTTGATAACTTGTAAGTTTAAGCCCCATCCTGGGTGTGGAACCTAATTAAAATAAAAAAAAAAAAACAACAATAAAAAAAAGAACTTCTTGGCTTGAAAAAAAAAGTTATTTATTTCTCTGTGTGGGAATGGAATTCCCTCTGTGAATTCCACAATGAACACTAGTGGCATATATACATCACTTTTATTTTTCAGATCCAGAGTTTATCCATCTCAAGCAGTTTATCATTGATCACAGCTGCTGATTTTGCTCTTGGAAGGTTTACACATGAGTAGATTCTAGTTGGCAGAGTTTTAGTTAAAGTCCTGTTCTATTTCAAGGCAAGGCTAATATGAAAAGGGGTGTATGTTGGATCCAATTTAGGTGCCTCCCCAGAGACACTCTGTCCAACATGTCTTCTGGACATGCTTCTAATATGGAGCTCCCGTGGCTACCATCACCATATCTCTTGCCAACAGAGTGTATGATCTAATTCCAATTCCGAATTTTGTAATAAAGATGGTGGAATTGCAAAGCTGACGGAGTGTGCAACCTCACCAGGATATTTTTTTAAGTCAGTGTCCTTATGGGGAAAGAGTGGGACTCTGACATCGAAAGTAGACACATTTGTGTGGGGAAAGAGTGAGAACTATGAAGGCACAGATTATCTTTCATCCTCTTGGTTGTCACAAGTAGCCCTGTCTCCCTCAAAAGAGGAGAAACGACACTCTTCTCTAGCCTAGACACCTTGTGATGATCTCATCTGTACAAGTTGTCAAAAAATGATATTTGGTTTCCTCTTGAGCTTCCTTTTATAGTCCTCATTGCTTCCAAACATCTAACCAGCTGCAAGTCACAGGGAAGTCCAAGCAGGAAAATCCAGTCTTGCTCTAGAAGGACATGTCATACATGAGGGTATTATAAGCTTCTATGGTCTTTATGTACACGTGTGACCTATGGGAGCACTTCATGATGGGGAAATGTTATCTAAGAGTGGTGAAGCAGAAGTCTGGAGTTGAGGTCTATCCTGATGGTTTTTTTTTTTTTTTTCCTGCAGACCCACATCATTGGAGATGCCTCGTCAAATAACTATGTTGTTTGTTTTACTCACGGAATTTATTTGTTTGGTCTGTGGAAAAGAACTATAAGATGTAGCTTCTAAAAGCATAAAAGACTTACCTTTTACCTATTTATGTTTTAAATCTTAGGTATTGGCATATCCTCAAAGTTTGTATTAGTCTTGGGTGTGCTAGTTGAGGGGTGAATACGAAGGAAACTCAGTTCTTATTCAGGGCTCCCTAATGTAAATTGCATGAAGAAATTAGATCCCAAAGTTTCTGGGTGGAAAAGTATACCATCGGGAAGTCATCAGTGTGTCCATATTCAACTGGAGATAAACTAAGTCCAACTGAAAGGATTGCAGCTGGACATGGCAACTGAGGGTTGAGCATAGGGTATGTGTGTACGTATGTGTGTGTGATTTTTATGTTTGTGCTTTTAGCATTCTTAGAAGCATCTTTATTACAAGTGCTCTTAAGCACCTCTCCACATGCGTTGCAGAATGCTATAACTTCCCTTCGGTGATAATACACTGTTCTCGATGCAGCTTGCCACCTAATATTGCACTGTACGTTAACTCAAATTTTACATACAATCTATCCACTGTACTTCGGGGCATTTATCTCAGAGAAATGAAAACCTAGGTTTACACAAAAACTTGTACACAGCTGTTCATAGCGACTCAAAACTGTTGTTTGTGATAACCGAACTGCAAAACAACCATAGTGTGTCCCACAAGAAGAAGTTATGTTGGAGTCTTCATCCCCAGTACCTCAGAGTGTTACCTTAGTTCGAAGTAGTGTAAGTGCCTGACAATTGGCTTTTTTGATTATGATGATATTAGGCTTTGATTGCTGAGACATCCATTTGGAAGACATCCCATCCGAAATGAACACAATGCCCACCAACTACACAACGAGGTGAAGAGCCAGGCTGCCTGGCCTATGAACTCCTCCTTTGGAAAGCCCTGTGTTTTCCTTCCCATACTTTAATCCCACTCTTATGTTTTATTTATTTTCTATTTATTTTCAGAGAGAGAAAGAGCTTGCACAAATGGAGGAGGGGGCAAAGGCGGAGGGAAAGAGAGGCTCTCTAGCAGGTTCCGTGCTCAGTGCAGAGCCTGTAACACTGGGTTCTACCCACAATCCTGGGATCGTGACCTGAGCAGAAATCGAGAGTTGGACGCTCCACTGACTGAGCCAACCAGGCAACCTTTTTAAATTTAATTAATTAATTAAGTAATTAAAAAAAATTTCCACTCATGTTTTAAATTCACCAGTAGTGCACCTCCAAACCCTGGGTACTCCACTCTTGACCCCAGTAAAGGCAGAACCTCAGACTAGCAAGCTCTTTCTGCCTCTTTCTCTGTCTCTGTACCTGTAACCAAACTGTGTGGCCCCAGGTGTTGCAGGATTTTTTACCTCGGTACCCAGGATTCGTTGCCTTGCTGCTTCGAAGAATGAAAATGAGCAGCAGGCAAAAGTTTATTAGAGTATAAGATGAGAAAGGAAGAATAGTATGAACACCCTCTTTGCAGAGAGGGACATCTGAAAGTGAATGCTTGCGACTATAGGCAAGGGTCTTTGTTTTACAAATTTTTGGTCCCCCTCTCCCCCGCCCAGACCCCTGCTTCATTCTCCTTTGTTTCCTCTCAGGTCCTGCCCCTATTGTCTAGGTAACTCTAAATGTCTCCTTATCCCATTTTGATTGGCTCGTTTCCATTGTACAAGGGGTGGTCTGGGGCCATATCATTCCTTGTGGGTCTTACATTTTATTGTCTACTACTCATTTTTAGGTAGGTCTTTTGTCAAATTCCTGAGGGAAACCTGAGTGGGAGTTGGTGGTGTCTTACATTTTAAAGAGGAACCTTGTGCTCGAGAGAGTTGGCTGTGGTCAGAGGCTCCCAGCATTGTTCCCAAATATGTATTTTTCCCCACCCAGGGACCTCAAGTCCTATCCTTTCCCTCTCTGCCTATTTTATCCTCTCTTTTCACCATCATGCAGGTATGTGATGTACCCTCTGTGACTTGTGAGCAATAGACCTTGTCTTGTCAAGGTCCCCTCATTATTGTTGCAAGTGAGAAGAGAAGGACACCTGAAAAAGTACACAGACCTTTATTTGAGGTCTCAGAATTGCAATTTGGGGAGTACAGATTTTGGTGGAACCAGGAAAAGTGGGGGGGGGGGGAAGCAAGAGGTTTTTAGGAGAAAGAAGAAGGGACTAATCACATGATTTAGATAAAAAAAAAACAGGAGGGAAAAAAATGATGCTGAGGTGGAACAGCTTTTGATTACTATCTAATTGATGATTCTACTGATGGTGGCAAACAAAACTATTCCCGCCATGCTGTAGTTAATTTTCCTGTTCTCATAAACTTCTTGCCAACAGTTTTATAGTCTGAGTGACAGTTGTTTTGTTGGATTTTACGAGCAACTACATGTAAAACAATGACTGCGATGGCCCAGTTTAAGAGTTAATTAGTTAGAAAGGAAAATGGAACTTCAAAATGGAGTCTCTGGTGTCCAGAAATTTCCTAGCTTGCAGTCGGGGCGGGGGTGGGGGTGGGGGGTGACTCTCAGCTTCCAGAGGTCTCTGCATGTGCTCCCTCTGTCTTCAAAGCCAGGAATGGTGCATTTTTTCCCGATTGTACTTTGAATCTTTTTAACTTACTCTTCCGTTGCCAGTCAGGAAAAATTCTCTGTTTGTAAAGAACTTGAGGGATTAGATAAGATCCAAACATATAACTAAAAGTCAACTTATCAATAACCTTAATTACATTTTTGAAATCCCTTTTGACATGTAATTCAACATTTAACATTTAACCTGTGCCATATCACCATATTTATAATCCCAGGGGATAGGGCAGGAGATCCTGAGGGGCATTTTGGAATTATGTCTGTCACAGTGGTGAAGGAGTTTTGAAAAAATTACAACTTTAACCCAAAAGTCAGAGAATGTATAACTCAATATCTCCAAGCTGGGGATGGTGTTCCCATATCTATTAAATATGCCATCTTTACACCTTCCTCCAAATGTTATCCCTGAGAAAAATATGACATCTTCTTAATAGTCTTGGAGAAAATATAAGTAACATTTTATATCAACTTAATCATTGAATCCCACTAAGTATATGATCTTCATCAAATATATTACACAGTCAATTCAGCTATAGCAAGTTGGCTACATGCGTGAACACGTCAACACCATGGACGGGTGCTGGAAGCGGGAACTGAAATTTCATTATCACAGAGTTTTGCTCATTGAGCTATTTGTCTTGTTTCATCCTTAAATGTCAATGCCTTCACTCTAAAGATTGTGATCTGAATGCTTTGTCCCATAGATATTTCCAAGTTTCTTTAGAAATTGCACCAGAAAGTTTCTAATAATAGTAATAATGAATAAATAAATTATAATAATAACAGTGAATACATGTTACTTAAGTATGGTAAAATAATTGTACTTATAGGTGAAGAACCTAAATTCCAGCGAGATAAGTGTCTTACCCAAAATCATAGCCAGTCAAAGACATACCTGGGATTCAAATTCAGACCCTCAGACTTCAATGTCTGAAATGGTAAACATGAAATCATCCCGGACATCTGATAAATGCATCTCACATAAAGTGGGCTCTTCTTCTAAATACTTAAGATGCATATCTGACTAGGGACACCTGGGTGGCTCAGTTGGTTGAGCATCCGACTTCGGCTCAGGTCATGATCTCGCGGAGTTCAAGCCCTACATTGGGCTCTGTGCTGATGGCTCAGAACCTATAGCCTACTTCGGATCCTGTGTCTCCCTCTATCTCTGCCCCTCCCCCGCTCATGCATTGTCTCTCTCTCTCTCTCAAAAATAAAAATTAAAACAAAATTTGCAAAAAAGATGCATATATGATTGGGTTTTGACATTGTTACTACCGTGCATCCTTCAGCCATCTTCCTGTTACCATTTCCATGCACAAATGCATGTGCACACGCATGTGGACACATAAGGATAACTGTTCCTCCTTGCAATGTTTCTATCAAAAACACAACAATTAAATTGTTTAGGTAGTGAAACACAATTATAAGTGTAGTTCAATAAATTAACAACAAATCCTTGAAATTTTGTTACTTTGCCATCATCAAATAATCAAACATTATATAGATATAAGCATTATCTTATTTATTTTGTTGGTGCAATTGAGGCTCCACGATGAGTGGACTGTACTAGTTGGGGAAACAAAGTATGACTCCTAACTACACAATTGAAAATGTAAGTGTAATTTTGAACTTTTCAGGATATTATTTTATTATTTTAATAAAAATCGAGAAATATTAAATAAGTACTTGGTCTGTGTAAAGTGTGGTAGTACTGTTCACGGCCATTGTAGGGTTAGTAAAACAACTTAGCCAAGGTCAAATTCTACTATGCTAGTTACTGGCTGCCTAGTCTTTTCAATGATCTCTTGTGGCTTTGTGGAAACATTAATAATATCATCCCATAGGGTCATTACGTGCATTAAATTTTAAAAATCCCTTTTAAGCCCTTAGCACAATTACTAGCATATTGTAATGACTGTTATCAATTATTGCTATTATACTTCATCATTAAAATTTAAATTATTAAGTACAATATGGGAAAGAATAGGCTCTATTTTCATTGAGTTAATAGTCTATTGAAAAGATGAGAGAAGAACACCAATATTTAAAGGATAGGCACAAAACCCCAAAACAAAATAAAAAAAACTGCAGACTACCCATGAAAAGGGAATCAAATGATCTCCTGAAATGAGGTATTGGGAGTTTTATGGGATGACTTGGGGGATGGAATTAGATGGAGGAAACGTGATACAATGAGGATAAGTTTTGTGGGAATGGGGACATTTATGTTTGACTGTAATCATTTTAAGGGAACGCTGACTACCTTCAGTATTGATTTTTATTTATTTTTAATTTTTTAAATGAAATTTATTGCCAAATTGGTTTCCATACAACACCCAGTGCTCATCCCAAGGTCCTCAAGGACCTCCTTGAGGACCATCCTCAAGGTCCATCACCCACTTTCCCCTCCCTCCCACCCCCCATCAACCTTCAGTTTATTCTCAGGTTTTAAGAGTCTCTCATGGTTTGCCTCCTTCCCTCTCTGTAACTGTTTTTTTTCCCCTTCCCCTCCCCCATGGTCTTCTGTTAAGTTTCTCAGGATCCACATAAGAGTGAAAACATATGGTATCTGTCTTTCTCTGTATGACTTATTTCACTTAGCATCACACTCTCCAGTTCCATCCACGTTGCTACAAAAGGCCATATTTCTTTCTTTCTCATTGTCAAGTAGTATTCCATTGTGTACATAAACCACAATTTCTTTATCCCTTCAGTATTAATAAATAATTGGCCTTCGTAAAAGAAGCAGTGGAAGACTCTCAATAAATATAATGAATGCATTAGGATTTATTCCTTGCATAGAAATAATAAGGCTACTCTAAAAACTTTTAGGCCACCCACCATAAAAGCTACGTTTGATGTTTAGCGTCATATATTTGAGGAAATCTAAAAGACATCTATTATAGAAAGCACCTTGGAAAAGCCAAACCAATAGCAGATTAAAATCACCAGAGTTTATTTTTAGCAGTCTTGTCCAAGAGTTCCCATAAGGATTGTCATTGACACTGCACCGACGTCCCTCCAGTGCCTTTAAATACTCTTCCTGATTCTTCCGCTGCAGCTTCTCCAAGAGTCTCCAAGCCCAGTGCATCTAGGGAAGTAGACCTTGCTGCTCATTACCGCATGGAAGGGCAAAACGACAAGACAGAAAGGCCCAGATGCATTTGGAATTTTCCTTCCAGTTTTGGGATATAATTCTCATTCTTGTTCTGACATAGTTAGTTTTTAAGATGTATATTCATTTTATTTTTAATTTTTTTTAACATTTATTTATTACTGAGAGAAAGAGAGAGAGAAACAGAGCATGAGCAGGGGAGGTACAGAGAGAGGGGGAGACACAGAATCTGAAACAAGCTCCAGGCTCTGAGTTGTCAGCACAGAGTCCGACGCGGGGCTCCAACTCACGAATCCCGAGATCACGACCTGAGCCGAAGTCCAGCGCTTAACCGATAGAGCCACCCAGCCATCCCTAAGATGTATTTTTATTTTAAATGTAATTTGAAAACTACCTACAAAGCATGAGACTTTTTTCTCATTGCTTTTTTTGTTCCTGAGGCCTACTTATTCTCTGGATTTAGAAGAGATTTTTTTTTCATCTGCTGTCATGAGTTCAAGAAGACAAGGATATATCCCTTTAAACATTAATTGGAATTGGCTGATACTAAATATGTGAGTTCTCTTTTTGTCTGTTTCCATCTTTTCTTTTTTCTTCCCTTTTCTATTTTTGCATGCCTGAGCCTCTGTCATTTCTCTGAACAGCTCTAGGATCATCTATACTAATCTGCTTGTTTTCTAAGGTAGTTATAATTTTTTTTTTTTTGCATGAATAGTATTCTAAAATATCTTCCTGGTAAGGATTTATTTTATAACCTTTTAGGCTCCTACTTGATGTAACAATTTTTCATTTTAATAGTTTACAAAACAATTTTAAAAGGTCTGTTCTAACAGAAAATGAAAACTAGGAAGGCTATTTTGAAATCTTGGTTTCAAACTTGAAACTGTTAAGCTGCCAGGTCAGGGGGATAAGAGAAATGGTGGAATGCTGTGTGCTCTACTTTGGATAGAAAAGCAATGATAAAAAAAAAATAATAAAAGTTTGGAAAAAATCAAATAATTGAATCAGTTAAAAAAAGAGAATAAAGATAGTAAGAAAATGATGGAAAATTAATGGATAATTTTGATAAACTGGTAAATGAGCTAGTAAAGCACCAAAGAATTAGTTCTTTGCAGCTGGAAGAATCCATGAAAATTACCATTCCTTATTTTCATAAGAGGAAATACATACCCCAAGAATTTGAGGAACTTGTTCCTAAATCACATAAGCAGGGAGTGGCAGATCAGGACAAGAACCTCCAGTTTTTGCCCTACTGTGCCACAGGTCTGTAATTCTGAGCAATAATCCCTGATATTTGAAATGAAAAGGGGTGGTATGGAAGAAAATTTCAGTGATCACACTTAGGGAAGTTCCAATTATTAAACTGATGAATGTTTCTGTAACAAAGATAGATCATACATATATCATTAAAATTAAAAAAAAATTAACATTTATTCATTTTTGAGAGTGAGAGAGACAGAGCATGAGCAGGGGAGGTTAAGAGAGAGAAGGAGACACAGAATCTGAAGCAGTCTCCAGGCTCTGAGCTGTCAGCACAGCGCTCGAGGCAGGGCTCGAACCCACAAACCAGCGAGATCATGACCTGAGCCGAAGTCAGATGCTCAACTGACTGAGCCACCCAGGTGCCCCTAGTATTAAAATTTAAAAAAAAAACATGCAGAAAAGTACTAAATGACCTAAGTAAAATAAGGGATAAAAGAATTATTTTCTTGAAGTGTTTGATTCACTTATTCTAAATAATAAGAGATTATCTTTTGTAGGATATTGTAGGATATTGGACGTCATCATGAATAAATTTTTACTTCGATATTGTAGGATATTGGACGTCTTCATGAATAAATTTTTACTTTGATTTCCGTTCTCCTATCTGTGAAATGGGAAATCTTATTAAGCTACTCCAAGTCTTGGTCATTCGTTTGGGATTTTCAGTAACGGTTAGTTGTCAAAACTTCTGTAGAAATCTGTATTCAGTGGCATGTTAAACTCATTGAGGAAAAATTATTCCCAGAGCTCCCCTTGTCTTACGAATGGTGAAGCATTTATAGAATATTAGTCCTTTTAAAATTAATAATAAGTTAATATGTAGTTAATTCTTACAATATTAGATGCACGTATCTGTACCTAAAGGTTTTATATGACTTTATTATTTCGATTCTCCCCAAAATCTAATGTGGTGGGTACTATTATTATCATTGTTTTACAGATGAAGAAAACAAGGCTCAGTGGGTGTGTAACTTGCCTAAGACCATTCAGGTTTAGTGGACCGTATGCCGGAATGCATTCAGCCTAATTCAAGCCTAATTCAAGCCTAATTTCTCCCTCTATAAGCTGTCTCTCTTGCAAATACAATTGCCAATTTTATTTTAGGAACTGGCCAGTCAGTCTTGTATCCTAAGAAATATTTTCTGTGAGACTAAGGACACCAAGATGATCCTGGCAGTCAAAGGTTGAGTGTTTTTTTATTCCCCTTTTTAGAGGTTGGGGTAAGGTGGAGTGAACATCAGTGTCCTGACTGTCCTTTTTAGGATGTTGTCTGGTGTAGATTTTCTTAATGAACTTGTTGCACCAGAGGCGAAGATTTCAGGTAAGCAGAAATTTTAAATCTTGTGGCATTTCTATTGAGCACACACATATTGAAAGCTGTTAACCTTTTGTGCGGTAAATCCTGATTATTCGGCAATCTCTGTTGCAGACTTATTGTTTCCTTTTGTTAAAACCAAAATAAAAGCTGGTGTTAGTGCAACAAAACAAGGAGCCGTGAGAAAAGAGCAAACTATGAACTTGAATCTTCAACGGTAACAGCGATAGTTAGCAAATGGTCTTGAAATGTCTTTAAATTTTATCAGGATTGTAACAGTATAAGTTGATGTTCTAATGCTGAGATAAAGACAAAATCCAGGGGCGCCTGGGTGGCGCAGTCGGTTAAGCGTCCGACTTCAGCCAGGTCACGATCTCGCGGTCCGTGAGTTCGAGCCCCGCGTCGGGCTCTGGGCTGATGGCTCAGAGCCTGGAGCCTGTTTCCGATTCTGTGTCTCCCTCTCTCTCTGCCCCTCCCCCGTTCATGCTCTGTCTCTCTCTGTCCCAAAAATAAATAAACGTTGAAAAAAAAAAATAAAAAAAAAAAGACAAAATCCAGATATAGGTGTAAAAGAGATGCAGATATTAGTATGAATGTAGGTGCAGTTGTAGATGTGTTTCCTGTTTCCTTATATCAAATATCTCCTCATGGAGGAGTATGGAAGTTGGGCACCTATGTATCCATCTAGTTGTATTTACATTTTTTTATGACCATTAATGCGTAAAATGCTTGAGGAGGAGTGTTTATGTCTACACTTGCTAAAGTCATTGAGGAAACAATGCAGTAATAAGTGATGAGTCATAAATTTACTGAATTCTGGTAAAGGTTTAATTTTTGTTTAATTTCATTCATTATGTATTGTGTTCTTCTTGAACCATATTATACAATGATGAGTTTTTTAAAATATTTATTTATTTTTTTAGGGATTGTGCAAGTTGGGGAGGGGCAGACAGAGGGGGGCAGAGGTTCTGAAGCAGGCTCTGCACTGCCCGGATGACATCAGGGAGCCTGATGAACCGGGAGATCATGACCTGAGCTGAAGTCAGACGCTCAACCAACTGAGCCACCAAGGTGCCCATAAAATGATGAGTTTTAAAATTAACTTAAATTACAGAAGTAATAATGAAATATTATCTCGTTAATAAAGAAATTAAAATATTGTATAATACTGAAATCCCCTTTGGCCATCACCCCTTTATTTCTGAAAAGTAAATCTTTCCTTCCACACTTTTTCCTAATAATTTATAAGCACTCCCCCTCCTCCCCCTCCTCCTCCTCCCCCGTCCTCCTCCTTCCCCCCTTCTTTCCCCCCTCCTCCTCCTCCTTTTTCTTAACATGCATGTTATCATACTGTGATTATTTTTGTGCACCTGATTATGTTTTCCACTCAAAAATATATCTTAGTGATTTGTATCATGGTAGATGTCTCCTAGGGATCAAAATTTAAGCTTGTCTAGTTCTCCATAACAAGAAGATACCACTCCTTATTTCCATTCTATTACCAGGTTTTAGATCACATCTACTTTCCAAATTTAAATGTCTGCAAAGAATGCCCTTTTCTATGCTTTCTGGGGTAGTTTTGCTGGGTCCTTCATCAAAATTTTACATGGACAACCTTTTGAATTTTATCTTTTATGAAGTTGATGAGTGGGAATATAGTATCTCATTCTTGCTTAATCTGTATTTTCCTGATTCTAATGAGTTGAATATTTTTATATACGCTTTTGGCCAGTAGTAATTTCCTTTCTGTGTATTGCCTTGTCAAACATTTTGCTCTTTTAGAGAAAAGTAGAGAAAATTGGCCTACTTATCTTTATATGATTGATTCGCAAAATTTATAAATATTTACTCCCATTTGCCACTTTTAAAAATATTTGGTTTATAGGAAGTTTTGTCATATAGAAATTTTAAATAGATTT
The DNA here is from genome assembly GCF_018350155.1 of Leopardus geoffroyi. NCBI lineage: Eukaryota > Metazoa > Chordata > Mammalia > Carnivora > Felidae > Leopardus > Leopardus geoffroyi. The sequence goes on from NC_059329.1 coordinate 100,882,736, forward strand.
TATTTTTTAAATAAGTTTTCTTTTTGTGCTTTGCTTAAAAACTGTTCCTACATAAGCTATAAACCCATTCTAATTATTTCTCAAATATTTTTCCTAGTTTTGTTTGATACATTTGTACCTTTCAACCACATGGGTTATAGTTTTTTGTGCCTTGTGAGATATATATTTTTTTTTTTCAGAGGGAGAGTCAATGTCCTAACATCAGTTACTAAAATTCACATCATTTTGAATTCTCTGGAGTTCATATCAGTTTGAAATTTCAACTTAAATATAGATTAAATTCCAATATATATGTGTTTATTTATTGACTGTCTTCAAGTCCAGCAATATGTCTCTACCTACAACTTTTTAATTGCCATAGTTTTATAATATATGTCAATTCTGAAAAGTATGTCTATTCTTTTTGCTCTTTTTAAAAAAATTAACGTACTTACTCTGGATGTTAACTCTTTCTGAATTTTGAAATCAGGTTTTCATGAAAAATTTTGTCAGAATTTTTGTTCCCCTTATTGAGTGTATTGATTAATTTGGGAAGAATTGACATCTTTCCTATATTGATCTTCCCTAACCATAAACATGGTATAATCTTTTAACTTGTTTCAATCCTTTTATATCTTTTAATACCATTATGTACTCAATAAGGAAGTTCGCTACTTAAAAACCTTTTTTCATGCTTATTATTTACTTTTGAGAGACAGAGTGTGAGCAGAGGAGGGGCAGAGAGAGAGGGAGACACAGAATCCGAAGCAGAGGCTCCAGGCTCTGAGCTGTCAGCACAGAGCCACACGTGGGGCTCGAACCCACTAACAGCGAGATCATGGCCTGAGCCAAAATCGGAAGCTTAACCGACTGAGTCACTCAGGCACCCCAGAAATTCTTTTTTTCAAGAAAGAATAGATAGCTTACTGATAAAATACTTGTTCACCGCTTATTTTAAACTAATCACACCATAGCCCAGAAACACACGGTTTTGCTTGTGTGGTGGTGATATTTCCAGATATTTTTGCAAGAAATTGGACCACAGGGTGTTAATTTGGGGTTCATGAGTGGAATTCAATCCGAAAGTCCACAAACTCCCTAAAATCCTATTACAAATCTCTTTGTGGGGTGTTTGCGTGGCTCAGTCAATTAAAAATCTGACTCTTTATTTCAGTTCAGGTCATGACCTCCTGGTTGGGAGATCAAGCTTTGCATCAAGCTCCATGCTCGGCATGGAACCTGCCTTGGATTTTCTGTCTCCTTTTCCCTCTTCTCCCCCTCCTCAAAAAAAAAAATATCTCTTTTTATGCCAAATGTACATTTTTCTAAAGTAATCTCATAAGAACTCACAGAAAGTAAAAGGCATTGCTCCATGACCATTATAACCCTTCATAAACAGGCTGACACCTTTTATCAGTGTGGAGGTGTAGGTTTTGTAAAAGTGAGCACTGAGTGTAGCAGTTTTGTGATACATTTTAGATAAAGTTGCCAAAAGGAAGTAAGAGTTAGCGTAACACTTTGCACCAGAGCAACATGTCCTTTTTAACTAACATATTTCAGGACTGGGGCCTGTGAGCCTGTGAAGGAAAGAAAGCGGTTCAATTCAAAGAGATACAAAGTAGTAGAACAGATCTAGTGAAAAAGGATCTCTGGATGCAATTTGCCCCTCCAAGGCAACTGTCCTACTGGGAAGCCCCAGAAAGCCTGAAACAGTGAAACAAAAACAGTGAGAACTCCTGGGTTAGACTGGAGAGTAAACTGGGAAATGAGGTCAATTTCAGGAAGCCAGAAATATACCAGAACCCCATGCAATGGAGCAGTTCTTTTCCCCAAAGATCTCATCGTGGCTCTTTCCCTCCCTCCGTTTTTACAAAAGTTCATGGAAAGGTTCTAAAGGCACTTTCTGAAATTGTCACCTAGAGGTCTGATATTTAAAATTATGAGCTCATCGATGTCTAATGATGTTACTGAACTTTAAGGATTTAGCACAGAGTTAGTCACCGGGAAGGGCTGAAAATGATAGGACCACCCTTGAAGAACAGATAACCTCAGTGCCGTTTTTATACACACTGGAGATTCAAAAATCACTCTTGAAAATGTAATGCAGAAATTGCATCTCAAAATTTGACCTAAAAAAGAACATTCATCTTGTCCTCATTCATCTTGTTGCTCATAGTAAGTGTGAAACTTTGGGAATTATTATAATTTCAATTAGTTATCTGTGCTATTATTGTTAGTATATGTCTACTCTAATGAACTGTATCCACTTGTGGATAGAGATTGCATGTACTTTATACACTGCTCGACCCTTAGCACTAATTAGAGTGTATCATCATAAATAATCTGTACATATTTATTGAATAAATGGATGACTTTTAAAATAAACCAGTAATTTTAAAAAGTTGGATGTTTCAAGTATGTTAACTTTCCCCTCTAAATGATAAAACCCACAGGAGCAATGGGACATGAAAACATCACAGAATTTATCCTCCTGGGACTTTTCAGTGATGAGGATGCAAAGATTGCCTGTTTTGTGTTGTTCTCGCTTTGCTATATTGCAATTCTCTCCGGAAACCTGCTCGTTCTTCTCACCATCAGGGGCAGCCGCCTCAGTGAACAGCCCATGTACTTTTTCCTGAGCTACCTGTCTTTCATGGATGTCTGCTTCACCTCCACAGTGGCCCCCAAACTGATCACAGATCTGCTGGCCCAGCGGAAGACTATCTCTTACAACAGCTGCATGGCCCAGATGTTTTATGCCCACTTCTTTGGTGCCACTGAGATCTTCATCTTGGTGGCCATGGCCTATGACCGTTATGCAGCCATCTGCAGACCCCTTCACTATATGGTCATCATGAGCAGACCGGTGTGCTATATCATTGTGATGGCCTCGATTATCGGAGCATTCATCCATTCAATTCTCCACATATTGATTATGGTCGAACTTCCCTTCTGTGGCCCCAATCGGATAGACCACTATTTCTGTGATGTTTTCCCCTTGCTGAAGCTGGCTTGCATGGACACTAGCCTGTTGGTTATTGCGATCATTACCACCACAGGAGTGATGTCCATTTTGACCTTTGTTGCCTTGGTAATTTCTTACCTCATCATCCTGTCCACCCTGAGGACCCGCTCCTCTCAGGGCCGCCGCAAAGCCCTCTCCACCTGCAGCTCTCACATCACTGTCGTGTTCCTGTTCTTCCTTCCCCTCATCTTCACGTATGTCCCCGTGGCTGATTCTGTCAGTAACGACAAAGTTTTTGCCCTGTTTTACACCATGATTGCTCCCATGTTCAACCCTCTCATCTACACGCTGAGAAACACAGACATGAAGAACGCCATGAGGAAAGTGTGGTGTTGGCACAAACGGTCTGAAGGGAAATGAAGTCTCTGGTGTTCAAACCCTTTCCTGGATCTTTCTATCTACAGAATCCTCATGTCAACAAATACAACAGGTGCAGTGAGGTGCTGTGCTGTCCTCCAGTGTCGCCAGACTTGGGGCACCTGGGTGGCTCAGTCAGTGGAGTGTCCGACTCCAGCTCAGGTCATGATCTCACGCTTTGTGAGTTTGAGCCCCGGAGCCTCTATGCCGCACCCCCCCCCCCCCCGGCCTCTCCACAGCTTTCTCTCTCTTTTTCAAAAATAGACAAACTTAAAAAAAAATGTTGCAAGACTTGAAGAGAGAAGGCCCCTCAGCCACCCTCTTTCTCTTACTTTCTTTTTCCGAACTTGTATAAGGGGAATGGATCCCATGACCTCTGAGTCCCTTCTAGCTTTGACATTCTGGAACTTATGTCTGGCATTCTGGAACATTATAGGTCTGTCCTTCACGGTCCCAGTCATTGTGGGCATTATAGTAGTTTTTTTTAGGGCACACTGTAAGGTCTGGATGGTTTGACAGTTATGTCCTGCTTTGGGAAACAGATTGTTGACTGAGACACCTCACAGAAAGAGGGAGAGAGAGAGACAGACAGAGAGAGAGGGGTCCTAAGCACTCCATTTTTTGGAGGTACCCATTACAATAAAGAAATAAAGCAACTCACCACATTTGCAAGTGTTATGGTATATTTTAACTCTTTACATACACAAATAATGTAACACAATGTCATTATGCGATTCACACTGTACTTATTGAAGTTATTGGAATTAACTCTTAGTACCCTATTAATGGTGTATTCTGGGAATTAGAACTTTCAAATTAGATCATGGATATCACTCTGCGCTCCTTTAAATGTAATTCCATAACGTATTTTCCACCTCATCTTGAAATCCTTCACGAGTATACAAATTGATGCTTTCTGTACTTGTGCAACGTGGAAAACCTCCCATCCTGCAGAAGACCCCGAGCTTAGGAAGCCACCTAGCCGGAGACATGGACGTCCCTGGGGTGCATTTTGTTAATCTTCACTGCTGCTTATGCAGATGGCACACTTTGACGTTTTCTTCCCAATTCTTCGCGCAATGCAAAACTGTCTCATTTCTACCCAGGCAGGCCCCTATACCAGTGAGAAATAAAGAAGGTTAGATTGAGAAGCAGAGGTAATTCACTGAAAACTGGGGCATTGGCCACGACCAGCTTTGGTGCATTGAGGTATTTCCTTAGTTTGTACAAGAATATTCGAGCTTTGTGAATCGGAAGGGGTCTCTGACATCATCGAGGGTCGTCCACTAGCGCGATAAGAGGAATGGAGGCCCAGAGAAGAGTGGGGTCACCAAGCTTTCAAGTATGAGAGGCCACAGAACTGTCATTTTCCAGTGCCCCATCCTTTTTACCAAGTCGTCACAAAGAAATTGAGTTTTAGTTACTCGAACTATTATTGTCTCTTGTGCACAAAAATCCAGGGTGTTTTTGTGTTTGTTTTTGGAGCATAGTTGATACACAATGTCACATGAGTTTCAGGCATACAACCTAGCGATTCCACAAGTCTATATGTTATGCTGTGCTCTGCACAAGTGTACCTACCATCTGTCACCACACATGGCTACCATAATACCATTGACTATAATCACTACGCTATGCCTTTTATTCCCATGACGTATTCATTCCATAACTGCAAGCCTCACCCGTTTTGCCCAAGCCCCTACCCCACCTTCCCTCTGGCAACCATCAGTTTGTTTCCCATATTTCCTTGGGTCTGAGGGAACCTGGGTTTTAAGGTGAAGGGTCCATTTATGGAAATTAGCCATAGTTGATGATGATTTCAGCAATAGTTTTTCTCTTCCCAAAAGACCCTGACGTGTCATGCCTGAAATTAGGGAATTTAGAACATAAGGGGAGGCAGAAAAATAATGAAATATATTGAAAAAGAGATAAGAAAGATGAAGGCAGATTAGGTCAGGATTTTGTTTTGATGTTGATGTCCTGGTGATTATCTCCTGATGGGATTCTCCAATTCAGAAAGGTCAAGGTGAACAGAAATGTCTAGAGCTGCGTGGGCTGGTGCCTAAATCTGGTGTTTATTTTTTTTTAATAAGCCTGTTTTTGACACATATATAGGCCACATTCTCTGGTAATGAATTAAATTTGTTTTTTTGTGACAAATTTGCTATTTGGTTTTTCTCCAAAGACAGGCCTTTCAGAAGTCTATTTGAAAATGGCTCTTCTGTATCTTTTGTTAACATTCTTCTTATAAATTATCAACAAAGGAGGGGTGGAAAGAAACCTACCCAAGAATGGTAAATACTTCCTTGTTTTCCTACATATTATCCATGGATGGAATAGTAGGAGGGAGGCTGGCTGCATGCTTAGGTATTTAGAATTGGTCCTCTATGTGTATAACCAAGGTTACGTGCTATGTGCCTCATGCCAACCTCTCTTGGCTTGGCCTTTTATACTGTTCCTTTCAAGGTATCATACACTCAATATATTGGGGGTTTTATTAATTCAAGAGTACGGTTCAGAATTCCCACTTCTATAGTTTGACTATGCTATTTATTCTTGAATCAGTCCCCTCAATAATGCGGCATATCGAGCCACTGCAATCCTTGTCGCTTATACGATAAGCATTTAGTGTGTCTTTGCAAACGCTGGGGTTCAGCTGATCTAAGGGCAGGATCAGTGTACTTCATGCAGCTCTATTTTTCTCATGCATAAAATAGAAATGTTATCTTAGTCTTTGCTGAAATTGAAAGTTTATGTTGTATACATGTGATGTTTGTCGTTACCATTGATGGTTACAGAAGTTTGGCATTGTCTGTCTCTCTTTACACTGTGGTACACTTAACTTCTGGATTTTTTTTTAATACTAAAATGTGAAATAAAGGGACGCCTGGGTGGCTCAGTCGGCCGACTTCGGCTCAGGTCATGATCTCGTGGTTTACGATTTCGAGCCCCACGTCGTGCTCTGTGCTGACAACTCAGAGCCTGGAGCCTGCTTCAGGTTCTGTGTTTCCATCTCTCTCTGCCCCTCCCCTGCTCATGCTCTGTCTCTCTCTTTGTCAAAAATAAAAAAAAGAAAACATTAAAAATAATCAAATGTGAAATAAAGACTATTTTGGAGACTTGGATCGAGTGATGAAGTTGCATTGTGTCTCAAAACAACACTGGTCACTGTGTAAGGTATGGACATAATCAAAACACTATCAAAATGAGGCATTCCCACTCAGTTATTATAAAAATGGTGAAATTCTAGAGGTTCTGACCTGTGACAAATGTCTTAATCTCCCAGATATGTTTAAATGAAAAAAAGAGGATGGAATATGGAGAAACATGAAGACTAGTTTTGCATCTTACATTGAGCACTGTAAGAAAACGTGTTCAAATGTTTTTGCTGTGCTTGGGGCAGAAATATAACCGCTGGTTAGAAGACATAAGGAGACACATTTTTATTATTTTCCACTATGAAATAAACTAAGTTATCCATCAGGAAAGTGAGAAGCATTGCCATTTATTTTCATCAACGAAGGCTTTACTCGGAGTCATATCTGAGTAACAGCATTTGTAATAGCAAGGGTGTAAAACTACAAAAACTATAAAACTCCAGTGTTTTTCAGCCAATGTTGTGGTTTTAGGCACACGAGATAAAGTCATCTTATAAGCCAGACTCACCCCTATTGGAAGTGGGGAGAGTCTAGGTTCCAATGATTCTTGGTCATCTCTTTCCAAGGAACCAAGAGTAGCCTCTCCAAGCTCCTCTGACTGGGAATGACCCTGGGGAACTTTTGTGAACAGATATAAATGTATAAAGTCACTGGTAAAAACTCGAATACTATTTCATATGTCCTGCTTCTTGGCCCCTGAGAATAATAAATCTGTCAGCTTTTACTGTGTTAGGGATGTCAGACCTTCAATAGAACTAACATCCCTTGGTATTCAAGATGTTATTAGTGCCAAGACACGAAGGGAAGAGTATTGTGGAGGAAATTTACAAATGGATAATGTTTATGTATTCCACTGATTCCTAAATTTAGTTCAAGTTTATCTCCCTTTGTATTGCTTAGTAGAATAGACATGGGCATATATTCAAATATAGGATTTCGTGGATTTTATTGGCTCACAGACCTCTTGTGCTCTAAGAACAGCAAATATCATCTAGTTCCAGTGTTTCTAAACCTAAGTGCTAAGATATGCCACTGACTGTACAAAAATTATGGCAAGAGCTTGTTAAAAATACAGATTTTTGACTACCCTTTAATCATGGCCTCGCATATTAGAAACTGTCAGCACAGATTCTGTTATCTGTTCAAAGTCTCTCAAGATGATTCCCATGATTGGACAAGTTTGAGAAGCACTGACCTAACCATTAAAAACTGAGCAAATGGAAGTGCATGGAGATTCCAAGCTGGGAAAATAAACATGGATTTGTGTGGTTCCACGGCCAGGATGTTTTAATTATAACTTCTAACTATGGTGCCGCCTTTGATCTTTCTTATCTTTTTTTTCTTTGAATGTATCAACATCAGAGATAGTTTTTTAAAGCACTGTGTACAGTTCTCAACATAACATGTACACACACACACACACACACATACACACACATACACATACACTCCACAGCCATAAACACTTACCCAGCTATGGGCAGTAATTGAATAATCAGATTTATGCAAAAATAATAAAACAATGAGAGGGATAATCAGTGATGTGTACATTTGTTATAGGAAAATAAAGCTCCGTTTGTGTGATGTGAAGGAGGGATGTGTGATGAATGGTTCACTGAATTCAGTAAAGCTGCTTTGTTCAAACATTGGAGGAACTACAGTTTCCAAACCACGCATTTCAACGTTGTATTTGCCCTGTGGGTGGAATCAGGTCACCTGCTCATCACAGATGCCTTTGCTTTCATTGAGTTTCTTTAGTTTTTCTTTTAGTCACTTTACATTAATGGAGACTGCTGGCTATGGGCAAGTCAAAGTCAGTTAGCAGAAGCATATTAATGGGGTGTTAGAATTACAATGAGGATCTTGGAGGTAATTTTTTTCCCTAATTTGCGGATTGTTTGGGTAAAGAAAATGTGTCCTAGAGGAAAAGGAGAAAGGGAAAGCTTTCTCCCAAAAGCGGAAGATGAGAACAGGTCTTTCATTTTTCAAGCGTGTTTTACCTTTCACACGCTGCACACATCTCACCTCTCTTTGTGGCCTCACTAGGCTAGTTTCCACTGTATTTTGGAGGACTTATATCAGAGCTCTGTAGCTCAGATCTCTGTTATTTTTCAAGTATACTTTTGTGCATGCAACACATACATATTGAGTGCTCACTATTTTTCAATCACAGTTCTAAATGCTAGAAAACCGCCTTAAATGCTTCACAGAGGGCTCTCAATCTTTAAAGAAAATGGAAGAAAGGCCAAAATGGGGAAGAGAAAATAAAGGTGCTGAGCAAGATCATGCTGAACTTGTGAGTTTAATAAAATTCCTCTGTCCTCGATATTTCAGAAAATTTATCTAATTATGAAACATTAGAACAAATATAATAATGATTAATAATGACAATAAATAATACCTCAGTTGTCTAGAATGTGTTATTCTCTCTTGTGTTCCTCAAATAAACCCTGTGCTGTTGTTATTACTGTCTTCACTGAACAGATCAGAAAATTTAAGATCATCCAGCTTAAATTGTCACTTTCAACTACTTACCATTAGCTTCTGGGAAAACCTTCCTGCCCCACAGTCTTTTCATTGCATTCTTTACTTCCGCGTTTCTCAGTGTATAAATCAGGGGATTTAACATGGGGGTGATAATGGTGTAAAATACAGCCACCATCTTATCCTCTGAAAAGGTAGTATCAGGGCGCATATACATGAAGGTACAGGGACCAAAAAAGATGATGACCACAGCAATGTGGGAGCCACAGGTGGAGAGTGCTTTGCGCCTGCTTTCTGCTGAGTGCTTTCTCAGGGACACCAGGATGATGGTATAGGAAATGATCAAGATAACAAAGCTCCCCAGAGCAATGGTACCACTGTTGGCTGTCACCACAACACCAACGATGTATGTGTCTGTGCACGCAAGTTTCAGCACAGGGTGGATATCACAAAAGTAGTGATCGATCTCATTGGGTCCACAAAAGGGTAACGGGACTACCAGAGCCACTTGGATAATGGAGTGTAAGAACCCCCCTATCCACGTCCCCAGCAACATTTTATTGCATCTGTCACAGCCCATGATGGTCGTATAGTGTAGGGGTTTACAGATAGCTACATAACGATCATAGGCCATTACGGTAAGGATGAAGATCTCAGTGCAACCAAAGAAATGTACCCCAAAGAGTTGCAACATGCACCCCACATAGGAGATAGTTTTGCTCTTGGCCAATAGGTCAACAATCATCTTAGGAGCTGTGACCGAAGAGTAACAAATATCCACAAAAGACAAGTAGCTGAGGAAGAAATACATAGGAGACTTGAAAAGCTTGCCCCTGTAAATGGTCAGCATGATGAGGAGGTTTCCCAGAAGAATGACCGTGTAGAAGAAAGAAAACACCACGAAACAAACCTCTTCAACTTCTAGGTTCTGAGAAAGACCCCAGAAAATGAATTCAGTTACATTGTTTATTTTTTCCATGGAATTAGTCTAGCATGCCAAGTTCCCAAGAGACAGCGAAATTACCTGAAAGAGAAACATAACAAGCAAAAAAGACATTTATTTCTGACTCTGAATAAATGGAGAATCACAGTAGTTGAAAATGGAAAAATGGGTACTTGCTGCTGCTTTGCATGCATACTCAAGAAATTGAGATGTACATGTTTTGATCGTCTTGCGTCCGTCTGATAGCCCATTCTTTCACCTCAGATGAGGAAACAAAGTCCAGAGAGATAAAGCAAATTCTGTAAGCCATACATCTAACCAAGAATCTCACCCTTTTAAAAGCTTTTAAAAATCTGCTTGTTTCTAGAAATTTACTAATTCTAATCCTGTATAAGGCACTCAACTTAATTAGCAATTCGGTGTTGGGGGATATGGTAAAATTTACGTATCTGGAAAAGTTTGCCTTATTTTTGTCACAGAAATGAAAGCATGTACCATATTTTCCCTTCTGAATATCACCATGAGTGTTCAAGTAGTTGGGGGTGGGTGACCTCTGCAGCATCTTCTTAGGAAACTCTGAATTTTATGTCCATGAATTTATGGTCCCCTATTTGACATCAAGCTCTTATAGCCAAGAGGTGGTGATGGGTGTAGTTAAAAAGAGGACTAAAATTCTCATTATTTCATTCTGAGACAGTTGTGCTGTAACTCTAGATAAATTATTTAGTTTCAGGGGCTTCTGTTATCCCGTTTGTGAAATAAGAAAGTTTCAATTTCGTTATATGCTATCATATGAACAGTTATTTCTACTATGAAATCAATTCATTTCTGTCAGCTAGAATAGCCATGAAACCCTGATAAAAGCAATAAAATAAAATAAAATAAAATAAAATAAAATAAAATAAAATGAAAAAGAAGATAAAGCAATAAAAGAAACTGCTAGAGGGTCATCTGGGTGGCTCAGTCAGTTAAGCGTCTGACTTCAGCTCAGGTCATGATCTCACAGTCAGTGGGCTAGAGCCCCGCATCGGGGTCTGTGCTGACAGCTCAGAGCCTGGAGCCTGCTTTCTGAGTCTCCCTCTCTCTCTGCTCCACTCCTCTCGTGCTCTCTGTCTCTCAAAAATGAAAAAACATTAAAACAATTTTTTAAAAGGAACTTTTACAGACACATCAAAACCCGTTGGATTTGAAAGGAGGGGAAGTGAAATCTAGGGGTAAATTCTCATCTTTAGATTCAGTGTTTGAGGATTCCCTGGGGATTACTTTGCCTTAGTAGATTGATTGATTGGTTGATTGATTGACTGATTCATTTTTGACAGAGAGAGAGAGAGAGAGAGAGAGAGAGAGAGGTGGGGGGAGGCAGAGAAAGAGAGAGAGACAGAGAATCCCAAGCAGGCCCCAGCACAGAGCTAGTTGGGGGCTCTAACCCACTAACCGTGAGATCAGAACCTGAGCCAAAATCAAGAGTCTGCTGTTTAACCAACTGACTGAGCCACCCAGGTGCCCCTGCCCTAGTTATTTTAAACATTTATCTGTCGACTAAAAAACAGTAAACAGATAGAAAAGAAAAGAAGGATTCCGCCCTTAATCTCACTAATTCCTTCATGCATCCTTTTAATCTTTCAGGTTTCATGCTGGTTATGCATCAGTTCTCCCACTGAGGACACTTTACATATTTCAAAGAGGTCATCACTGGAAATGCTTTAAATCGATTTAGGAAGAGGACGATATAAGTTGCATCTTCAGTGCTGGGACCTCCAGTGCTCTAGTGAGGTCACCTGAATGGATGTATGGAAAGGGGTACGTGCAATAGTTTTGATTTAAACGTACAAGTTCTTCCCCAAACTGAGCCACAGACGGAAATGATTCCTTTAGTTGTAGGTTAGGGTGGGATTTCACAGTGTCTTAGCTCATCATGAGGAATTTTGTCCATCTGAGGCCATATCCCCTCAAGATCTGTCACATGCAGCGCTTTCGGCTTCTACTTAAGTCTGTGCTCTCCACTGTCTTTCTGCAGTAACATGGTGTGGTGCCCCTCACTTCCAGCTTTTGGGAAACTACGAGGCTGTGCTTCCTCAAGTCTGTGTATTAGAGCTAACAGAATAGTCATTACAGGTGTGTCTTCTCTTATTCAGCACAAAATAATGATGATCATAACAATGGTAAAAAATTGAAATGGCGATAATAATTCAGACTCAGACTCAAGATTACCCTCCCTGATTTTACATGTTCCTTCTCCTTCGTTTTTCTTTCTGAATTACAAAACAAAAACAAACAAAACAAAACAAAACAAAACAAAACAGCTATTTTCTCCTGGAGAGAGCCCTTCAAGAGGGCTTGATAATAGTTTTTGATAACTGAATTATGTCGCTTGGTTTTCATTTAGAAGAAACCGGCATTTAAACACAGCCTGGGTATTATCCTTCTTTTATTCAGTCTATATATATGGTCCTAAAGGAATTCATTTCTCTTTGAATCAAGACTCATCTCCAATAAGTTCTTCTTTTTGTTTCTGAGCATTTCAAACATGACAATGCCTCCATTTCTTTTGAAATTATTGTTATTTTCTTGTTCACAATCATGCTACCGTAATTTATACATGATTATAAATCTATGTAATTTATAATCATGTGTAGATGCACTTTGTTACCTAATAATCGTCTTAACGATTTTATTCTCCCCTTATTTCTGAGAACAGTGTCTCATAATTATCTTACAGGTATTCAACATATAGCAATTTTATTTAACTCCCCTTTTCAATAACCCTTTTTATTTTAAGTTTTAGAAGAAAAAATTCTCACCAGTATTGTTCAGGGCTCAAATTTTGTTTTATATTGGTATCTCCTCTGAGATAATTTGGGTGCGGCTATCCATGAGAGAGTAATGCCTTAGGAATTGCTTTGTGCATAATTAATATCAGAGAATCTCTGACCTCCAAAACTCAAGGGCTGGTAAAAGTCAGCTCTTCCTTATTCCTGGTTCTGTCTCTCACCTGCTGAAACCTGCAATTTCACAGTATCTTTGGCAACAAATGCTCCTTTCTCTACTTCTTATTTGGTGCATTCAGAGAATGATGCAAAATGTTAATGACCTTGGGGAAAGCCTTTCTCCCAAAGTCTCCCTCCATATTCAGAACCGCGATAGAGAACTAACAATGATCTTGTCAATGTGTTAAAATTTTTTTAAATTTTTCTTTATTTGCTAAGTTTAAAAACCAGTCAGTTGTCGCATTTAGGACCCTGCCACTAATCCAAAGCATTTCAGTAAGCACAAGTAACCGTGTATGATTGATATCTTGTTCATGGGATTAATATGTTTAACTATACAAAGGTATTAAATACTTAATGTAACACATATGCTAAAATATCGATTTGGGGGTTATTTATTGAATTTTAATTCTACTCCTTTGAAAGTTCTATTTGATGGGAAAATAGTTGATTCAATAGTGTCACTGGGGTTCACTGTTTTTCTTTTTAATTGAATCTCTGCTGATTTCTGGAGAAATTGGTGGGAAGTTTACTTCTAGCTCATACCTGGGACAAACGTACTGCAGGCTTTCAGTCTTTTACTTTTTGAGTGTAAGCCATTAACATTGACTCTTGACCACTAATATTCTTTCTTATTCCTCTCCTGTTCCTTACTCTTTCTTTCTCCTCATTCTTGCTGGTCTTTCTTTTTCCTTCCTACTCATCAAACCTCCTGCTTCCTTTTGCATATAACGTCCAATATTCCAGACCCTTACTTGTTTCTACTCTTAGATGGAGTGTATCGACTTGCACAGTGGATTTTTTGACCTCACTGGACCTTTTAAGGGAGACTGTATATTCCTTTTCCAATCTGTAAATAGCCACAAAGGGGGAGAATGTAGCCATTGGCTTCCCTTTCCCACTGGCAAAAGTTCACCCCACAGTGGGCCATTTGCACTGCAGTCTGGCCATGTCACTGGACTCTTCCGGCAGCTGTGGGAAAAGGAAGAGTCCGAACTGGCAGCGGGGGCATTCAGAGCAGGAGGCGAGCTTTGTGGGAAAGCCACTGGGTGTATTTAGGTTCCAATCACGTCACACAGTCTCTTCTACCTCAGCAGCAATAGGAAATGTCCGCGGGTAGGATTTCAGAAGTGCTCACATCCATGTGGCTCACATCCAAAGTCCTGTCACGTCAGGCCCACAAACGACCTAAAGATGGAGAACAGTTTCCAGAAATTTCTTGGTCTATGGTCTCTTAATATCATAATAAAATGCAGGCCATTGTTAAGGCATCTCGGGCTACAGGCAAGAGAATTTCAGGACCCTGGGTGACATAACAATCTGGGAATCTTGCTTGATGCACCTCACACTCAGCTGTTAGCTCTCAGTTGCGTGACTGCTCAGGTGACATCCACTTCCACCCCAAAGGGACTTGACTCTTTCCTGCTTTGCCCTTGTCAGTGGATCCTCCTGAAAACTAATCATCTTTAGAGTCACATGATAAAAGATTTGGAATGCACCCTCACATACAGTATATGTCACTTCCCGAATTTAAAGGCCCATAAAATACTGTGTCTCTTTCCTACTGGTAAGAGATGTGAATAGAAAACACTTTCTGTTTCAACTGAGGGAATCTCTGTGTCTCCCAGACCACCGGAGTCTTAAGAACTCTATCCATGTGACAGTCCCCCCACACTTCACAGTCTTTATCTACTGCTTTCTGCCTTGTGTGAACTTAGGAGGTGTGTCAGTTATCTATTGCTACAGACTGGCAAACACTAGGCCAGAAATTCGTGGTTTACAGCCACAAAGTTTAATCCCCAAATTAGTGGTTTTAAATTGCAAAACCAAAACTTAAAGACTTAAAAGCATAAAAGCAATCTATTTGATTATGATTCTGCAGTTGGGGTTGGATTCAGCTGGGTGGTCCTTCTTCTCGCTTCACCTGGAAACACTCTGAATGGTGCAAATGGAGTTTGAATGGAGTACCTGGTCCAAGATGGCCTCATTCACACATTCAGCAATTGGCTCAGATATGCCAGTTCTCATTCATTCTCCAGGAGCGTAGATTGGGCTCTACCATATATACCACAGTTGTTTTAGGGCAATGGTTGTTTCACAAAAGTAAAAGTTTCAAGACCTCTCAAGCCAACCTTTAGGGATCAATCGAAATCACTTTTGCCACATTCTTCTCATGTGGTTAAAGGTTATCTGTGTCACACACGTTTAGTCCAGATAAAAGCATGGAGAGATAGATTCCACTTTTTTTTTAATTGAGCTATAACTAGCAAATAACATTACTATGGGTCTCAGCTGTACAACCTAATGATTTAATATTGCATAAATTCAATAGTGCAAGATGATCGCCATAATAGTCTAGTTAGCATCCATCACCACACATAGTTATATTTTTTTCTTGTGATGAAAACTTTTTTTTTTTTTTTAAACGTTTATTTTTTATTTTTGGGACAGAGAGAGACAGAGCATGAACGGGGGAGGGGCAGAGAGAGAGGGAGACACAGAATCGGAAACAGGTTCCAGGCTCTGAGCCATCAGCCCAGAGCCTGACGCGGGGCTCGAACTCCCGGACCGCGAGATCGTGACCTGGCTGAAGTCGGACGCTTAACCGACTGCGCCACCCAGGCGCCCCAATGATGAAAACTTTTAAGAGCTACCTTTTGCGATTTTCAAATAAAGAATAGAGTGTTATTAACTGTAGACACTATGTTGTACATACATTACATTCCCATATGTAATATTTGTTTATTTTATACCTATAAGTTCCTTCCTTTTTGCCACCTTCACCCATTTCACCCGGCCTCCCTATCCCCCACTCTGGCAAGCACCAATCTCTTCTCTGTTTCTACAAGTTCAGTTTATTGATTTGTTTTTTAAGATTCCACAGATAAGTGAAATCATATGGTATTTGTCTTTCTATGCTTGACTTATTTTTTAAGTCATTATTTATTTATTTATTTTGAGAGAAAGAGAGAGAGAGAGAGAGAAAGAGAATTACCTGGGAGGGACAGAGAGAGAGGAGAGGACAGATGATCTGAAGTGGGTTCTGTGCTGACAAGAGAGCCTGATGAGGGGCTCGAACTCACTAACAGCAAGATCATGACCTGAGCTGAGTCAGATGCCTAACTGACCGAGCCACCCAGGTGTCCCTATGTTTGACTTACTTAGCATAATGCCCATAAAGATCCATCCACCTTTGCAAATGGAGATATTCAAAGGGAGAGCAATATCTCATTTTTATGAAGGCAGAAATTTGGAGCTGTCCAGTTAAAGCTGAACCTGTCAAGATCTTCTGACTATAATGTTTGGCTCCCACCTACACCCCTTTGAGAGAGAGAAAGAGAGAGAGAGAGAGAGCATGAGCGGGGAAGGAGCACAGGCAGAGGGGGACAGAGGATCTGAAGCAGGCTCCGTGCTGACAGCAGTGAGCCCAATGTGGGGCTTGAACTCACGAACCATGAGATCATGACCTGAGCTGAAGTTGGACGCTCAACCGGTTGAAAAACCTGGGTGCCCCATCTGGTCTTTTCGTGTTCCACATGCTATTGATTTCTCAATAATACAATTTCTCAGAGTCATTCTGTATGAATTATACAAATTAAAAGATCAAATACAGTGCTCACCATTTAAACACTTAATCATAATAGAGATCCAAAGTCATTGTTATGCACTGATTTTTAATAGGTCATTTATATACCTTCTATTTATGGGAAATAAATTTGTAATAACAGTATCTGTTTTTAATAGCTTTATTGAGGTATAATCCACATAGTATACAATTCACTTATTTAAAGTATATAATTTAATAGCTGTTAATATAGAAGACTGTGAGACAATCAACACTATCTAATTTTACAACATCTCTGCCACCTGAAAAGCAGCTTTGTCCCATTCACAGTCACTTCTTATTCCTCTCCCTCACCATCATCAGCAGTCCCCAGAAAGCACTAATCCACTTCCACTATAGATCTGCTTGTCTAGACATTGCATATGAAAGGAATTATATGCTTTGTTATCTTTTGTAACTTGTTTCTTTCACTTAGCATAATGTTCTTAGCATAAGTGTCATCCACGCTGTGGCAAGTATCAGTATTTCTTTCCTCTTTGTTGATGAATAAAACTCCATCTTATGAATATATAATTCATCCATCCGTTGATTGACATGTAGAATGTTTCTCAATTTCAGCTTTTAGGAATAGTGCTCCTATGGACCCTGGCGTACAAGTTTCTGTGTGGATATATGTTTAATGTCTCCTAAAAGTAGAATTGCTAGATCATTGTTGATACATGTTTAAAACTTTTAAGGAACGCCAAGTGGCTTTGCAAAGTGGCTGCACCAGTTTACAATCCTACTGGCAATTTATGAGACCTCCAGTTTCTCCACATCCTTGCTAACACTTGTTATTTTCTGTCTTCTTTGATTCTAGATGTCCTAGTGGGTATAAAGTGGTATCGCATTATGGCTGAGGTTTGCATTTCCTATTAACCAAAGGTGTTAAACATCTTTTCAGGTGCCTTCAGCCATTTGTATACTTTCTGTGGCGATATGTTTATTCAGATATTTTACCAAGTTTTAAGCTGAGTTATTATCTTTTTATTATTAAGGGGTAGGAGTTATTTATATAGTCTGAAAACAAATTTCTTATCAGACACAAGTATTTTCTTCTACTCTGTGGGTTGGCTCTCACTTTGTTGATGACATAATTTTCAGTACAAAAGGTTTTTAGTTTGGTGAAGCCAATGCATCTTTCAAAGTCACTATTATGTATTAATTTCTAATAAAATATTTTATATCTTCCACTCATGGGAATTAAATTCTTAATAACCATCACTGTTCTGCTGTTTTTCCTGTAGAAATTTTCACTAGATTTGATAGGCACTTCGGGTGGGGGGATGTAGGACTTAGAGATATTGATTGATTTTTTTTTTTTGATAATACAATTCTTTTCATGAGATGAATTTTACATACAATGAAATGAAAACCTTTTAAGTATACAGTCTGATAAGTTTTGGTAAATGTATGTACTCACATAGCCATTAACAAATTCAAGATTGGGGTGCCTGGGTGGCTCAGTCGGTTGAGCGACCGACTTCGGCTCAGGTCATGATCTCACAGTTTATGAGTTCAAGCCCCACATCGGGCTCTGTGCTGACAGCCCAGAGCCTGGAGCCTGCTTCAGATTCTAGGTCTCCCTCTATCTCTCTGCCCCTCCCCCACTCATGCTTTGTCTCTCTCTGCCTCAGAAATAAACATTAAAAAAAAAAAAAAACAAATTAAAGATCTAGAATACTTTTATTAATCCAGAAAGTTCTGTCATGTTCTTCTTCAGTTAATTCGCCCAGATGTAACTACTGTCCTCGTTTGTATTACTGTTTCTTTTTTTTTTAATATGAAATTTATTGTCAAATTGGTTTCCATACAACACCCAGTGCTCATCCCAACAGGTGCCCTCCTCAATAACCATCACCCATCCTCCCCTCCCTCCCACCCCCCTATATCACTCTGTTTCAATGTTTAGTGTTTTGTACCTATTCTATAGCTTCATGTAAATTGAATCATAGCATTTACTCATAGTGTATGGTCTCTTTGTTCTTAGATTCATCATATTGAGGTGTGTGTCATTAGTCCATTACTTTTCTTTGCTAGAGACTATTCTGTCTATCCTGACAACTCTGTCTTTCAAGAGCAATGTATTTGCATTTAATGTAATTGTTAATTTTTTTGGAATAAGTTCATCTTATTGGAGTTTACTTTTTTGTCCCCTTTATAACTTATTTTATTTCTTTTCTATATTATTTTGAGCTAATTGAGTAGATGATTTTCATCTATTATTCAATTTTACCTTCTTTTAACATCTTCTTTTTTAAATAATAGGCTTTATTTTTTTATAGCAGTTTTAGGTTCACAGGTACATTGACTAGAAGTTGTGGAGATTTCCCATGGACCTTCATGTTCCCTGATTTCAGAGGGTCTGAATAGATATTTTTCCAAAGACATGCACATGACCACCAGGTACATCAAAATGTGTTTGACATCACAATTCATCAGGGAAATGCAAATCAGAATCATAATATATGTCATTTGATATCTCTTAGAATGACTATTATCAAAAAGACAAGAGATAAGAAATGTTGCTGACTATGTGGTGAAAAGGGATCCCCTGTGGACCATTGATGGCTGTGTAGATTGGTACAGCCATTATGGAAAATAGTATGGAGGTTCCTCAAAATATTAAAAATAGAACTACCATCCATCAATTCCACGTTGGGTATATATCCACAGGATCTGAAATCATGATTGTGAAGGGCTATCTGCATTCCTAGGTTCATTGCACCATTATTTACAATAGCCAAGGTGTGGTACAACCTCATCCCTGAGTGATGAATCAATATAGAAAATGTGTGATATATATTATTCAGACTTTAAAAAGGGGAAATTTCTACCATTTGCATAACATGGATGGAGCTGGAGGCCTTGATGCTAAGCGAAACAAGAAAGACACAGAGAAATACTGCATGATCTCACTTATGTGTGGAAATGATATAGTTCAATTCACAGAAGCAGAGAGTAGAATGGCATTGGGAGAAATGGGGAGATGTTGGCCAAAGGGTACAAGGTTTCAGTTATGCAGAATGAATAAATTCCACAGATCTACTATATTGCATGGTTACTGTAGTTAACAATACCATAATGTATACTTGAAATTGCAAAAAGGATAGATCTTACACTAAATCTTCTTACACACACACACACACACACACACACACACAATGGTAACTATATAGAAAAGACATATGTGCTAATTAGTTTGATTGTGGTGATCTTTTCACATTATATGCGTATCAAAAAATCAACTTGTACCACTTAAATATATATAATCTTTGTATGTCAACATGCCAATTTTGGGACCACTAGTGCAGTCATGAAGCTTCATAATACCTCAGAAAGCAAAAAGCAGTGAGAACACTGAAAACTTGTTATTTTACTGAATTTGTTTTAAAATAATCTTTGACAGGAATAAAATATTAGTGTTGGAAAGGGTTCCCAGTTAAATAATGAACAGCGTTAAAAGTGAAACGGAATTTTTTTAAGTTTATGTATGTATTTTGAGAGAGAGAGAGAGAGAGAGGAGAGAGAAAGCGCAAGTGGGGGAAGGGCAGAGAGAGAGAGAGAGTCCCAAGCAGGCTCTGTACAGTCAACACAGAGCCCAAGGTGAGGTTCAGCCCACGAACCGTGTTATCATGACCTGAGCTGAAATCAAGAGTTGGATGCTCAACCAACTAAGCCTCCCAGGTGCCCCCAAAATAAAATGGAATCTTGTAATAGTTACCAAGGATGTGATACACTTTAATACACTGAAATCAACAAATTGTATTATTTGTTTGTTTTTTAAAGTTTTTATTTAAATTCCAGTTATTTAACATACGGCATAGTATTAGTTTCAGGTGGACAATATAGTGATTCAACACTTCCATACAGCACTCACGCTCATCACAACAAGTGCCCTTCTGAATCCCCATCACCTGTTTTACCCATTGACATTCCCTCCACTGACCTCCCCTCTGGTAACCATCACTCTGTTCTCTATAGTTAAGAGTCTGTTTCTTTTTTTTTTTCTTTTTCTTTTTTTTCTTCTGTCTCTCTCTCTCTTTCCCCCCCATACTGGTTTGCTTTATTTCTTAAATTCTACATATGAGCGAAGTCATGGTATTTCTCTTTCTCTGACTGACCTATTTCACTTAGCATAATACTCTCTAGTTTCATTCATGTTTTTGCAAATGGCAAGATTTCATTCTTTTTGATGGCTGGATAATAGTCCATTGTGTATGTGTACCAGATCTTCTGTACTCATTCATCGGTCGATAGACAATTGGGTTGTTTCCATAGTTTGGTTATTGAAGATAATGCTGCTATAAAATTTGGGGTGCATGTATCCCTTTGAATTATTGTATTCTCTGTAATCAATGAATCTTAAAGCTTCATGATATAAACTTTGGCATGCAAATAATAAAGGCACATCTGCTAATCTGCTCTGCCCACTATGGGCATCGAAATTCTATTGGCAGTCCTAACTTGAGAATCCATACTACTCCTTTACTAGGGAAGAACAAATAGAGAACTAAAGAGGCTTCCTGCTGCAAAAGTGGGTTCTCTCTACCTCTATTAACTAGAGACAAGTCTAGTGAGTATTTCTGAATGCCTCTGGTACTTTCTTTTATTCCATTGACACAATACAACTTTAAATGAAATAATATCATCCATTTTTTTCCTTCAAGCTAGGCATTACCTTTCTGTACTTCAATCTCAAAAAATATGTTGTATCTCATGTGTATTTTGAAATATTTATTCCATCTTGACAACATATATTATTTTACTTCTTTCCCTCTTAGAGTTATAGATTTCTCTTGTTGTAATTCCTATATACCAATCATACAAACTAGCAGAATATCTCAAGGCCTTTGTAACACTACATTTAAAAAATCTCACACATAATGCCTCCGTTATCTTAATAGTCAAAAAAAAACAAGAAAAATTATTATATATATATATATATACACACACACATATATATATATATATATATATATATATATATATATATATATATTTGGCTTTGGTTCACTAACGTGGAACTTTTAAAAGTGAAACTAATGATAGAATTAAAAGAACTTCTTGACACACAAAGTTAATTCCTTTTCTCTGAAAGTGTTCAAGACAAAACAGGATATCCTATCTGAAATGTGCTATAGTCAGAATTACAAGTCATAGAGAACAGGCTATACTTTATGAATGCTCACTGTTTGAACAGTTGTGATTGTGTCAATATCTTTCTTCTTATCAAACCAGAGTGTAGACTGAGATGTGGGGAATATTTCACGATTGCCAATGTTAGAATTGAGCTCTCAGGAAAAGAAAGAACCAGGATGGCAATATGAAAGAAGCTACTAGCTTGTGGGCAGAAGTACTGAGAAAAGTAAGGAAATCAGATGGATTATATTAGAGAACATTGGGGAAGTAGGAACATACACTATCAGCTTTGCTATCTGTACAGATTAAATAATCAACCAAAACCTTCGATTCATTTTTTGTTTTCTGAGGTAATTTTGAGATGCCATAGCTTTTTCATGGCATTTTTCACTTCTACATTTCTCAGTGTGTAGATGAGTGGGTTGAGAAATGGTGTCCCAATAGTATAAAATACGGCCACCATCTTATCCATGGGGAAAGTGGTTGGGGGGCGTGTATAAATAAATATACATGGACCAAAGAATAAGACTACTACAATGATGTGGGAAGTGCAAGTAGAGAGAGCTTTTTTCTTCCCTTCTGCACTGTGGTTTCTCAGTGAATGCAAGATGACAATGTATGAGATCATCAGTATCACAAAACTGCTTGAGCAAATGGCCCCGCTGTTAGACACCAACAGCGTGTTGATCACGTAAGTGTCCATGCAAGCAAGTTTCAGCAAGGGCTGCAAATCACAGCAGTAATGATCAATCAAATTGGGTCCACAGAAAGGCAATCTCAAGGCCAGGATAATCTGGGCTATAGAATGTATAAAAGACCCTATCCATGCAAGAACAATCAGGATGGTGCAGACCTGCCGGCTCATGATGGTTGGGTAACGTAAGGGCTTACAGATGGCCACGTAGCGATCAACGGCCATGAGGATGAGGACAAAGATCTCCATGCAGCCAAATAAATGTAGTGAAAAGACTTGAGTCATACACTCATTGTACGAGATGATTTTTTTTGCAGAGAGTGCATCCACAATTAGTCTGGGGGCTGTGGAAGTTGAAAAACAGGAATCAGCAAGGGACAAATAAAATAGGAAAAAGTACATGGGGCTCTCAAGTGTCCGGCTGGACTTGATGGTCACAATAATAAGCAAATTCCCTACCACAGTTCCCACATAAAAAATGAAGAAGATTACAAATACCACTTTCTGTCTCATAGGATCTTGGGTCAATCCTAATAGTATAAACTCAGTTACGCTGTTGTTTTGCTGCATAATTTCAGGCAAACTGGAGAAAGCGCAGTTTAGAAAGGATCTGCAAAGAAAAAAAGTATGAAATGAATTCTCCATTTGGAGGTCAAATCTATATGCTTGATCATGGAAGGTTCACTTACCAATGGGTAATCCCTCGTTTTCTTTTGAATAAAGTGGAAATCCCAATATTCACAATCTATTCACCTGACTGCTTATGGAAACGATGAAATATGTCGATAATGAAAGAGTACCTGATTCTTCAGGCATAATAAACATTAATTTAGGGGATTTGTTATGAGAGGGTATCTTTTTGAGCTGAATGTCTTTCTTTAGTTTACAACAAGGACCTATGAGAATAGAATGTTGCAAAATGGAGACAACTCATGCATGATTTATATGCTGTACTTTCCTATTACTTGAACCTGGTAGTTCAGTTATAAAGTCTTTTCTAGTAAACATTCTGAACATTGAAGGAATGATGTAGAAACACTGAGAGTGTTTTCCTTAACAAAAACCTAAACACACACACACAGAGAGAGAGAGAGAGAGAGAGAGAGAGAGAGGAGAGAGAGAGAGACAGTCTTAGCAGTGATCATTCAATCAATTGGTCCACTCAATTGTGAAACTTATTTTAATCTGTTACCTTGACTAAATTTATTTCCTGTTACTTTACCTCTCAATAATTTCTAGTTGCTTACAGTTCTCAATTTGGTATCTATCATTAAACTTTGTACTTTTACAGTTATACAATAATTATACTATATTATGTTGTCCCTTCATTCAGAATTTTTATGGGTCTTTTAGCATATATTCTTTTTTTAATTATTATTTTTTTTAAGTTTTTTTTAAACTTATTTTGAGGTAGGAGGGGCGGGCAAAGAGAAAGGGAGAGACAGAATCCCAAGCAGGCTCTGTGCTGTCAGTGCAGAGCAGGACGCAGGGCTCAAACTCACGAAGTGTGAAATCATGACCTGAGTCGAGATCAAGAGTCAGACGCTTAACCGACTTAGTCACTCAGGCTGCCCAATTTTCTTGAGACACAGGAGAGATTGAGAATGAAATTAAGGATAAATAGAGAACATTTGGCATAAATCAAAATATTTTTTCAAATGTCATGTTATCTTAATTACCAGGGATTTGGAAAATTAGCTAAGGAAGCTCCAAATCATAGTTGAAACTTTTCAAAAGAATTCTTGGAATCTATATTCTTGAGTGTCCCATACCCAGACTTCAGTAAGAGAAGATAGAGACAGGAAGGAAACAAATATTTCCTTATATATACCAAACAATGGAAAAATCCTTTTTTATTCTCATCACACAATAGCACAATTAAAAGATAATTAGAAGGTGCCAAATCGTTTAAGTATATTTACAACATATATTCGGGACAAAGCATAGTTTTCTCAAATATAAATGGGTTTCAGAGGTCAATCTTTAAAAACACAGCACAAATGAATAATGGGCAAAAGAGCTGATTTCAAAAGGAACTCTTCTTATTAAAAATAATGAAGCATGGGAAAAGATACTCAATGTCACTCATAGTTAAATACATTCAAATTTAAATTCCAGTTATATATCTTTTCAACTATCAGATTAACAAAATGACCTTTTTGATGAATGTCTTTTAACAAACAGTGCTGAAAACGATATGGGAAACAATCAACCCCATACATTTTTGGTAGGAGTTTAAGTGGGTGCAATCTCTCAGGGAGTGATTTTCAACATGGATGCTAATTTCAACTGCACCTACACATAGGTCTGGTGATTCTGTTTGCTGCAGATAATCCCACTCATGGGTTCAAAGATAATCATAGCAGCCTTTTCCATGTTGGCAAACGGTAAGAAACAACTTCAATGCCTCTCACAATGGAGCCAAATGAATCAGGGAATGGTATTTTATGCAATCGCTGATAAAAAATGACATTGTCAACACAATATGCAATGATTTCTAAAATATGCTGTAAAGTAAAAGAGTTCAAGACTGTCTGCTGAGGACAGTAATATTTTTATTAACAATATCACACACGCATAGACTCATATCAACTAATTGTATTTGAGAGAGTACCAAAATAGCATAATATATGTGGCCTCAGGGTGGGGAAATTGCATTCTTGGTAACACAGTTAGGGGGATGACCTTCCTTTTAAAATATTGTCTTTGGTGAGTGATAATATGTTATAATCATGTTGCATTAAAAATAAAGCTTTTAAACACCTTAGTAGATGGTTTGTTATTCACATTGGCATATGATTCATTCATAACAACTGTCTTCTGATGTAGGCTGTGGGGACAGCAAGATTCTTAGAGCTAGAGTAAGATTGAGGAGTCTGAGTAAGAGGGTGATTCGGCTATAGGGACAGTTCTGAACTTAAGGCTCTTTACCCCATCATGCACCACCACACTGCCATTCGCTACATGTGCTCCTGAAGTCTTAGGAGTTTGCCAGATATGCTCCTGGTCAAACACTTCAGCAAACAGTAATGAAAACTTGTTTGTGGTTTCTAACGATTAAGTATTATAAAAAGATACCTATTATCTATCTATCATCTCTATCTATCTATCTATCATCTATCATCTCTATCTATCTATCTATCTATCTATCTATATCTCTATCTATCTATCTATCTATCATCTATCTATCATATATCTATCCTATCTATACCTATGTCTGTCTATCTATCTATCTATCTATCTATCTATCTATCTAATCTATAATCTATCTGTATCATCTATATCTATATCTCTTTATATCTATCTACCAATCATCTATCTATCTATCTATCTATCTATCATCTACTTATCTATCATCTATCTATCTATCTATATCATCATCATCATCATCATCATCATCATCCATTATCTATCATCTATATATGTATATATCTATCATCATCCTCTATCATCTATCTATCATCTATCTGATAGAGATAGAGACTGAAACATTTGTATAGTCCACATAAAAATAAATATAAGAGTGACTTACATTAGAATGAAGCAACATAAGGTAGGTAATTTGTATCTGTTCGCTTCTGGATTTAAGCACCTAGAAAAAATGTATATAGTTAATAAGTATTCTTTGAGTGAATGGAATAATTAAGAGAATTTCCTACTGATACAACCCAATAGTGTTTGGTCCTATTAAATACTCAGTTACCACTGAAAAGGGAAGCCTACTCCATCCAAAATAAAGCCATCATCTCCATGGAGCATTTACTGGAACACTCAAAAAATGTTATTTCCAATTGACTATCTCTATGTCAGGAGCTGCTGTGCATTTATTTTATTTCCATCTTCTCAGCTTAGATTGTAAAGTACTTCCAGAAAATTCACCAAACTTTCTTTCCTTCCCACAAATGGCTTTTATGTATTAGATGCATACTGTGGCATTGATCAGATTAATTTTCCCTGAGTATTAAATACAACTAAGTTAATTCCCAACACAAAATCTTACTGGTTTTGATAAGAGCTTATGTAAAGGTTAGGACGTTCAGTTGTTCTGTTTTCTTCACAAGGTAATTTGGCCACTCTTTACTCAAATGAGAATTAAAAAGAACAAAAAAAAGTGTTTCTAAAGTTCTGTCTGATTATCTGGAACCAGGATCTCTTCAATGTCACTAAGACTCAGGTTCTTACCTGCATGCTAGAAGACAAAATCGGTCTCCGATTTATCCCACACTTTCTGAAATCCACGGTCACACGGAATTTTGACTGGGAAATGCTTCTCTTTTCCTTTTCCTATGGTAGTATTTAAATATGAATGATGATAGAGTCTGGGGAAGGTCATTCCCTAAAGTGTCCCTTCCCTTTTAATTAAGAAGCATGAACTAGATGTGATAAAGAACTTAATATTTAATATAATTAGATTACGAGAAAAAAGGTGATATATTCTTGCAGTTAAAGCTGTTTATTTGAATCATAAATGTCATCTTTTGACTGGAATAAGAAAAAAATATCTATAATCCAGTGTCCAAGACGTGGTTCCTGATTCCATTATCCAAGAAAATGAACTGGGACTTCTTAAAGAAATGGCTGATTCTAGGTATGGGGTAGGGAATGTACAAGATGAACTGGAATACCTTGTAATGCTAGAAAGTAAGAAAGTGCTAATGCACACACACACGTACACTCACGCTGTGATGACAACATGCCAAGGGGACACAGGAGCAAACTGAAATAGCCCCTAGTGCCAAAAGCAGGAAAAATAATTGAGCAACAAAATAAATGACACTGAATTGAAATATAACTCATAGTATTAAAAATTCATGAGTTCATATTGATGTAGCAATGAAATAAATAGCTAATAAATAGGGGGTAATAGACAAATCTCCCATAAAAAAGAATTCCTAATGATTATGTAGGTACCCTGTGCTCAAAGAGTCATAGGATAACTCTCAATCCTTCCAAAAGGCACATTGTGGAATGGGGCAGGATGGGGAGGTAAATTTATAAGGAGAAGAAATGTGACAAACACGAACTCAACTAGGTGATCAAGGTTAACATCAACAGCGATGAGTCCCATTGAAAGTATATACTCACTTGTACGAAGTGATGAACATGGCACTTTTCCTCTGTGACCTCTCTCCCCATAACCCACAACACCAGTCTAATCTTGAGTAAAATATCAGACAAACCCCAAATGAAAGTTTTTATATAAAATGTCTGGCTAGTTCTCAAAACGTCAAGTTCACCAAAAAAAAAAAAAAAGAAAGAAAGAAAAAAAGAAAAGTTAAGCATTCACTTATCATGATCAGCACTGAGGAAGGTGTAGAACTGTTGAATCGTTGTATTACACACCTGAAACTAATATATAATAAAGTATGAAACTGTATGTTAGTTATACTTGAAATAAGTAAATAAGAGAACAGTTGGAGGAACTGTCACTGTCTGGAAGTGCTGAAGAAGACATTGACAATGGAGTGTAAGGTGGCATGCTGGATGGGGTTCTGGAGAAGAAAAATGGCATTAGTTAAAAACAAAGCACAGTAAAACCTTGGATTGCGAGTAACTTGTTCTGTGAGTGTTCTGCAAGACAAGCAAATATTTCTAATAAAATTTTAACTTGATAAACGAGTGATGTCTTGCAATACAAGTACTACATCATGCCTAACATGACATGATCACAACTGAGCCAATGGTTCTTCTGTCTCTCTCTCTGTCTCTCACTGTGGGATTGTGGGTGATCATCTCCCATGCTCAGATGCTTGGTCTCAGGCCACAGTGTTTGGTAGAAATCAATGATTTTTCAGGAGGTTGGAAGGTGCCCACAACTGGAACTAGTATATTCTTTGTCACTTCAAAGCATCTATGGACAGTCCTTTGCTTTTCTATAGAAGAGTAAGCTGAGGAATCCTTTGCTTCCTTCTAGGTCAGGCTGCCTGCAGATACAGACCCTTTCCTCTGCTGTCTTTTTGACAGTTATAGCAAATACAGTATATGACAAGTGCTTATTAATATTGTATTACAGTTAACATCCGTGCTAGCAAAAGATGCAGAAGAAGATTCCATTGAGCCAATAGATAGCAGTGATTTTGTTACTGATAGTGAAAGTCATCCTGCGTAATAATTCTCCACTCTCTTATTACCCTCACACCAGGCACGAAGATTTTCAAAGGTAAGTGCTGGTCAATTTGTTTATTTTTCTTATATGTTGTATTTTCTTTATTATTTGGTACTATATTACAGTATCGTAATCATTTTTTTTTATTATATGAAATTTATTGTCAAATTGGTTTCCATACAACACCCAGTGCTCATCCCAAAAGGTGCCCTCCTCAATACCCATCACCCACCCTCCCCTCCCTCCCACTCCCCATCAACCCTCAGTTTGTTCTCAGTTTTTAACAGTCTCTTATGCTTTGGCTCTCTCCCACTCTAACCTCTTTTTATTTTTTTTCTCTTTTTTTTCTCTTTTTCTTTTCTTTCTCTTTTTTTTTTCTTTTTTTCTCCCCCTCCCCCATGGTCGTAATCATTTTTATAAGAACATTTTTGGTGTGTGGAATGAATCATCTGAGTTTCCATTATTTCTAACGGGGAAATTTGCTTTGATATACAAGCGCTTTGGGTTATAAGCATGTTCCTGGGAATGAATTATGCTCACAAGCCAAGGTTTTACTGTACCCTGAATAAAGTATGGATATTAGTTAAAAATCATGTGTTCACATCAAGTGAATTAGTTGTGACAAATGTACCATAGTATGTAAGATGACAACAGGAGAAACTGAGCGCACGGTATATGGGAATTCTCTGTATCATTTCCACAATTCCCGTGTAAATGTAAACCTGTTATAAAATATAAAGTTTATTAAAAATAAACAGCTTATTTCATTTAAAACATCATCAAAGTTTATCTGTGTTTTAGCATGGCTCAGAAATTTCTTCCTTTTCAATGCTGGGTAACATTCCATTGGATGTATGCCACATTTTATTTATTCATATGTTGATGGACACTTGGGCTGCTTCCATATTTTGGCTATCATGAATAATGCTGCAATGGACATGAGTGTACAAATATCTCTTCCAGTCCCCACTTTCAATTCTTCTGCTATAACCCAGAAGTAAAAATCCTGGATCACATGGTCAGTCTATTTTTAACTTTCTGAAGAAAGTCATAGTGTGATTCACAGTGGCTGCACCATTTTTATATCCATTTTTTAAAAAAATTTGTTTAATGTTTATTTATTTTTGAGAGAGACAGAGACAGAATGTGAGTGGGTCAGGGGCAGAGACAGAAGGATCCAAAGCAGAATCTGAAGCAGGCTCCAGGTTCCGAGCTGTCAGCACAGAGCCCAACGTGGGGCTTGAACTCACGAGTTGTGAGATCATGACTTGAGCCGAAGTCGGACGCTCAACTGACTGAGCCACCCAGGCGCCCCACAATTTTTATATTCTTATGAACAGTGTGTACACAAGTGTTTACTGATGCTGAGTATCTTTTCATGTGCTCTTTACCCATTTGCATACAGGTATGTTTTGAGAAATATTTATTCAAGTCCTTTGTTGATACTGAGGTGTCAGAATTCCACGAGTTGCCGTTTTACTCTGTTGATATTGACCTTTGATATGTAGAAATGTTTTTGAGGCAGTTTAATTAATTAATTGATTTCTTCTGGGCCTGTGTTTTGGTGTCATATTCAAGAACTTAATGTGTAAGCTAATGTCCTGAAGCTTTTTTTTTTTCATTTATATTTTCTTCTAAACATTTTATAGTTTTAGCTCTTATATTTAGGTCTTGATCCATTTTGAGTTTATTTTGGATATGGTATATGTTAAAGGTCAACCTTCATTCTTTTCCACATGAATATCTAGTTTTTCCAAAGCCGTTTGTTGAAAAAACTCTTTTTCCCCTTGGATGATCTTGGCACCCTTGTCTTTTCACCATATTTATAATGGTATATTTCTGGGCTCTCAAATCGATTCCATTTGTCTATGTGCCTGTCTTTATGCCAGTACCACACTGTGTTGATTATTATAACTTTATAATAAGCTTTAAAATCAGGAGATGTGAGACATACAGCTTTCTCTTTTCAAGAATTTTTTAAAGCTAAAGATCACTTGAGGTTCCATATGAACCTTTCAACTGAGTTTTCTCTACCTCTAAAATTATCATTGAGGTTTTATAGGGGTTATATTAAATATGTATTGTTTTAGATATTATCGACATCTAAACAATTATTGAATCTCCTGATCCATGAAAAAATGTGGTATCTTTCAGAGTATACACACACACGCACACACACACATACATGTGAAGAGATTTATTATCAAGAATTGGCTTTTGTGTATATGGAGGCTGGAAAGTGCAAAAGCTGTACAGCCAATGTCCCATTCTGAGCCTAAAGACCAGAAACTGCTATAAACCAGTAAGAGCTGATGTCCCAGTTAGGGTCCAGAGGCAGAAGGCTGCTGTAGAATGAGGAAGAGTAATGTGTCAGTGTGCCAGCCATCAGACAGGAAGAGATAATGGTTCAGTTCAAAGGCTCATGGGCAGGAAACTTCCCTCTTACTCAAGGGAGATCAGCCATTTGTAATTTTCAGGTCTTCATTTGGTTGGATGAGGACCCTACATCAGTGAGAGCAATGTGCTTTATTCAGTCTACCAATTCAAGTGTTAATCCCAGCCAGAAAAACCTCATACTCATGACACAAAGCAATAGTCAAAAAAATATTTGTGCACCCTGTGGCCCAGGCAAGTTAACGTATAAAATTAGCCAACACAAGTCCATTGTTTATCAACCTAGCACCTATACATATCACCTTAAGCCATACTTAATCTCTAAATAAAGACAACACAAGGTCACAATTCCACCTAACATTATACAACTGTCCTGCATACAACTGAAAATGCACTAAACTCTCCACAAGAAGGGAAGGTAAAGTTTTGGGGTGATTATTTTCTTCTTGATATTCAGTAAGTTAAATACTGTGATAGAAACTAAGAAATACAAAACTGGCATTATAAAAAGGAAGCAAAATTTTTGCTAGTGAATCACTAAGGATAACAATGTGTGGTGCCTCTCCCATTTCTATCCTTTGATTACAGGACCTGGCTATGGGAGGAACAGCTGCATATAATGGGTGCTGATTCAGAACACACACGGCCTTCCAGAGAACTGAAGACTCTTGCTCCATCCCTGCAAGGTATTGCCACCCAGCTGGTACTATAACTAATTCTGTAAAGGGTCATCCCACCATTTTATCAGGACAATTGCCTCAAGATAATGGCAAATATGGCAAGACCAGCGAATTCCATGAACATGAGTCCATTGTGACACTTCATTTGCTGTGAAGTGAAATCACTGATAAGAAGCAATGCTGTATCTAAAACTATGATGGTGGATAAAAAATTCTTTAAGTGCATGGATGGTAGTTGTGGCAGAAGCATTGCATGCAGGGAAGGCAAATACATATCCAAACAAGTGCCTATCCCAGTAAGAACAAATTATTACCCTTCCATGATGGAAGCAATCCAGTGTAATCAACCTGGAACCAGGCTGATCATGCTGAGTAATGGTGCCATATTGAAGACTCAATGTTGTTTCTGTTGCTGGTGGACACTTATCAGTGGTCATGGCCAGGCTAGCTTTGGTGAGTAGAAGTCTATATTGTTGAGCTCATATATAACCTCCATCCCTGCCACCATGGCCACTTTGTTCATGAGCCCATTGGGAGATGATGGGAGTGGCTGGGGAAAGAGGCTGACTGGTATCCACAAAATGGGTCATCCCATCCACTTGATTATTAAAAATCCTCCCTTGCTGGTCAGTGTTTGGTGAGCATTCACAAGGGACACAAATATCTTCATGTGTTTTTACTCATTCATAATGGTATGTAAACATGCCTCTTCCTCAAATTTTCTTGTTACCAATTTTCCAATAATGTTTCTTATAAGTCCCTGCCCATTTAGCCAAACCATTGGCCAAAACCCATAAATAAGTATACATTGCACATCTGACCATTTTTCCTTCCATGAAAGCGAAGAACCAGGTACACTGCTTGAAATTCTACTCACTGAAAGAATTTCCCTATGCCATTGACCTTTAGGGATTTTCCGTAATGGGGCTGTAGTGCTGCATCTATTCACTTTTGAGCTGTGCCCACATATTGCTGCAGAATTATCTGTATAATAGTCCAAGTCGAATTATCTAATAGCCCAATTATCTGTATAAGGCCCAAGTCTTTTTTCCTTCTGTCAATTGATCACAGTGAACTCCCTGCCCCCCCCCTTAAGGCCTTGGGTGTAGGCTGGGAGAGAGAAGGCATTGTAGCAAAAGTGGGGACCATAACATTTGGCCATTTTTTTGTGTATGTAATTTTGCCTTCGGTTCCTGCTTGGGTGAGATCACATATACAGCAGTCTCTTTATTTTGGGGGAATATGTTTCAAGATCCCCAGTGGATGCCTGGAACTGAATAGTACTGAACCCTATACATACTATGTTTTTTCTATACATACATACCTGTGATAAAGTTTAATTTATAAATTAGGCACAATAAGCAGTTAACAACAATAATAAAATAGGTCTGCTTATTCCTTTTATCCAGTGCACAATTAGGTTAATAAAAGACCATAGGCCCCTATTGGAGAAGACTGAGGGAAGGATTAATATATACATTTTTGGCAAAAAAAGTGTATACACACACACACACACACACACACACACACACACACATTTTTGGCAATGTCCCGGGGTTCTTCTGCAAGGGATCCAATCTCCCCTTGATTCAAGGAATTTTGAGTCTATAAACTGGTTCCAGTCTAGAAATTGATTGCCAGACCATGAATTTCTGTCTGTATGATTAAGTTACACTTTTGTTTACTTAACCTAGAACTTTTTTGCTAACACGGATCAAGTAAGACTTGAATAGGCTTCCTCTCGATTTCGCTTCTAGGAACACCACCATGAACTAGTGAACACTTTAAGTTGGCTTGTACTGGGGCGCCTGGGTGGCGCAGTCGGTTGAGTGTCCGACTTCAGCCAGGTCACGATCTCGCGGTCCGTGAGTTCGAGCCCCGCGTCGGGCTCTGGGCTGATGGCTCAGAGCCTGGAGCCTGTTTCCGATTCTGTGTCTCCCTCTCTCTCTGCCCCTCCCCCCCGTTCACGCTCTGTCTCTCTCTGTCCCAAAAAAAATAAATAAAAACGTTGAAAAACAAACCTTCCTTTAAGTTGGCTTGTACTGATTATTCTGATTGCTATTTTGATTCCGCTGTCGTTTATGGGGAGCACACCCACCTTGCCTTTAAGGAGGCTGAGTATTGGGGCACCTGAATGGTTCGGTCAGTTAAGCATCCAAATTTCGATCTCGGCTCACGTCATGACCTCACAGTTCGTGAGTTCGAGCCCCGTATTGGGCTCTTGTGCTGGCAGCATGGAGCCTGTTTGAGATTCGGTCTCTCCCTGTCTCTGCTCCTTTCTCTCTCATGCTCTCTCTGTGTCTCTCTTGGAATAAATAAATAAACAAATAACTTTAAAAAATTAAAAAAAAATAAAAAGGTTGAGTGTTACCACTTGGCCACTGTTACCTGGGATCACATAACTCCCACTGCATTGGGATTTCCCAGTTCAGTGACCCTAGCTCCCATGAGAGTTTTGGCCTACAGAAAGCAGTGTTGCAGAGCTTTTCAAGGGTGCTGGGACTCACCTGACAAATTTATTTCTTATGGTCATGATCAAAGATGTATCTTCTGGACACTCCCAGGATGGTTAAGTATCTTAAATGACAAATCCATTCTAACCCTACAATTTCCCTATACCTTTATTTTATTTTGAAAGAGAGAGAGAGAGCATGGGGTGGGGCAGAGAGAATGGGAGAGAGAGAATCCCAAGCAGGGTCTGCACAGTCAGCTCAAAGCCCCACTTGGGGCTTGATTTCACGAAATGCGAGATCATGACCTGAACTGATATCAAGAGTCAGACCCTTAACTGACTGAGCCACCCAGACGCCCCTTTTTTATACCTTTAAATCTCTCCCTCCACATTAAACCAAAGCAGGTGTGGGTTTCTAATTTGCTTACCTTTGGTTCATGTTTTAGCTAACAAGCTGAAAAGCTGTTAGCTTTTCCTCAGTCCCCCAGCTGCAACATTAAATGAAGAATCTCGGGGTGCCTGGGTGGCTCAGTTGGTTGAGAGTCCGACTTCAGCTCGGGTCATGATCTTACGGTTCATGGGTTCGAGCCCCGCATTGGGCTTTCTGCTGTCAGCTCAGAGCCTGGAGCCTGCTTCGAATTCTGTGTCTCCCTGTCTCTGCCCCTTCCCCGCTCGTGCTTGGTCTCTCTTTCTCTCTCTCTCTCTCAAAAATAAATAAAAACATTAAAAAAATAAAAAAAAATAAATGAAGAATCTCTACTTAGTGAACCCATATCGACGAATTTGGTTTGGAGTACCTGGGTGGCTCAGTCAGTTAAACATCCAGCTCTTGATTTTGGCTCAGGTCATGATCTCACAGTTTGTGAGATCAAGTCCTGTGTCTTGTCCTGAGTGGGGCTCTGTGCTGGGTGTGGAGCCTGCTTAAGATTCTCTCTCTCCCTCCACTGCTCTCTCTATAAACAAACAAACAAACAAATAAATTTGGCTTCATTGAATTTTGTTTCTCCCATGATTATCCTATCCTTTTTTTTTATTTGAAAGAGTGGGAGCAGGGGAGAGAGGCAGAATGAGAGAGAGAGAGAGAGAGAGAGAGAGAGAGAGAGAACCCTAAGTAAGCCTCACACCCAGTGTGGAGCCCAGCGTGGGGCCCAGCGTGGGGCTGGATTCCACGACCCTGGGTCACCTTAGCCAAAATCAAGTGTTGGATGCTTCCCCACTGAGCCATCCAAGAGCCCCTATCCTGTATTTTTAGTATCCGTTCCCACATGTATTCCGCAGATTTCTGTCTTTAAAAATTGGAAAACTCAAGTTGTTATTTTGGAGTGTAATATGGTCCTCGTGGATTATACTTTGTACCTCACCTTTAGGGGCCTGCAGGGACTCAAGTCTAGTTATGGGTCTAGGAGCAAAGAGAGTGGTGGGGTGGGTCCTGAGGAGAATCAGCCACTTCTTTCAGGGAAACTGCCTCCAGAGGGGCCATTACAGTTTCGTCAGGCAATGCACAGTTAATCCTTTAGACTAAGAGGGAGAAGCCACTTCAGCTGGCAAAGAAGACCCATATTCTCTGTTCCCTCCTCCTCCCCGTAATCTAAGGATGAATCTGGCTTTCATCCATGACTGTTTTTTCTCAAATCGTCATCCTATATCAAGTTCTTTTGTTTATACTCTCAAATATTTCTTAAACTCTTTTCTATCTTTCTGTGTCAGTCTGGGTCCCCTAGATGCAGACTCTGCGATGGGGAGTTTTAGAAAAGTGATTAACAAGGAGAAGGGCTGAGAGAGAAGAAGCTGAGGAGTGTAGTAGGAGAAGAAAGTTGGGGTCCCAACTGGAGCTTGGCTTCAGCCTCGAGCCATGGGAGCTCTGGGGTATACGTTGTAATACAGGACTGGTTCCACCTTGAGTCAAAGGAATGAGCCTTTTTTACCCTTGTTCCTCTCATTCATTGGCCACTGCTGGGTCCTGGGATGGTAGGCATAGCCTACAATTTTCTCCGGTGAAAATGTACAGAAAATATGGGGCTCTGAGCTCTGAGCTGTTAGTAGACCAGACACACAGCAGCTGGGGGCACTGGAGGATTGAAGAGAAATGGAGATGGACATAGCAGTGCCCACCGCATTCCGCATCCCCACTGGCGCCACCAGAGTTCAGGCCTCCATCGTTTCACACCCAAATTACCACAGCAACATCCCAACCTCTTCTGCCGCCACTCTTGTCCCCTCCAGTTTCCTACGCTGACAACCCATATAGTTATCTCAAACTCATATTAAAGTGCATCACTCACTGGCTTAAAAGGTCTTTCCGTATTTGCCCCGTGGTATTTAGCGGTAAGATTGAACGTGATTCTGAGACCAGTCTTCAGCTCCCCTGTTCCTGTCTATCCAGGTTCATGTCACGCTGCTGACCATTTTTAAGCTCATTGTCCAGCACATCGCCTGGCACGCGGTGAGAGCTCAATAAACAATTGTTGGATGAACAGATGAATTAACAACCACATGCACACTGATTTTCATCCTCTGGCCCTGGTTATATATTCTCTCTGGTAGGAATGGTCCCACTCCCCCTGATGCATACATGTTCATTCTGCAAACCTAGTTTCAAGCTTGAAGTTTCATTTTTTATGTCCTTTCATCTTGGGAACTTTCCTGAACCCCTGAGTCTTTGTCGTGTGTCCCTCCAACATGCTTTCATAGCACCCTGTGCTGCCACTATCTTACCATTTATAACACGGTGTCGTCATTTTCTGCTCCCCTCTGGGTGCCTCTCAGTGGAGCCTAAGCTCTGTGAAGAAAGACCCGGGTTCCTCTCTATTCACCACTGAAACCCCAGCAACTATCAATCTGTCTGATCTATTCTTTGGGCTCAAGAAATGTCTGTTGATTAATGAGGGAGGGATGGAAGGAATAAATGGGATATATTTATCCTGAAGTTGTTTTGTGTGTAGGGGGAGTCACGTATGTTTAAAAACACCTTTTCATAATGAAATGTTACCAAAAAGTAATCTAACTGATAGAGAAAAATAACAGAAACAGCTCACATTCATAAGATGATGAAATCTTGCTGAGAGCATGGGGAATATCAAGGTAAGCTATTCTCGCACTGAACATCTCAGGTTCAATTTTTTTTCATTACCCAGTTTAAGCAGGAGTAAAAAACAAATTGTAGTTTCTCTAAGAGATCTAGCCAGAATTCTGAGTCGGAATCAGATAAAAGGAGGAAAAAAAATTCCCTACCCACCAGTATTTTTTTTCTCTACATTATATTGACTTTGTTCACCTTCTTTTATACTTTTATTTTTTATTTACTATTTATCACTCACTATACATTATTCTACTTGTAGAAGGTATTCTGAGTTATCAGGTAAGTACTTTATGGAGTATAAATGTATATTAAAAAATGAAAATTCCTGTCTGACATTACAATATTCTTTTATTTGAGTCATTGCATTTTCTATGGCTTATCAGCATAAGATGGGTGACGTGAGCAATACAAAATGATTCTGAAGTCTGCAAGGAAATTTGGACACATGGCATAATATTCTTCACTTAGCTCTTAGAGGTTAAATGGGTACATACCACAATATTAGAGTGAACTAAATTATATATAATTATGATATATAATGTGTGTATATAATAATATGACATGTGTACATATACCATATTTTACATATTATATATTATATATGTGGCATCCGGCATAGCCTTTAGTTCATGGTAGCTATTATAATTATCTTTCTATCATCTTTGCCTGGTGCTGTATCAGAGCGTGTAAAAGCACGGTCTTATAAATCAGGTAGATTCTGATTAATGACTCTCATATACCTACTTTGATACTTCCCCCTTCCGTTTCCTTACCTATAAAGTGGGGATAATAACAGTGCCTATTTCTTTGGATTGTCCTAGAGATTGATGCTCAATACCAATATAATTTTACATTAGAATTTAATTTTTAATTTCTTAATTAGAATGAAAGCTTATGAATCCATATACATGAATGAAGCTAGGAAAACTAAGCCCCAATTTGGTAGAATTGTCCAAATATGCAAAGAGTGATCCTGGGTTAGTTTTTTGTCTTTTTCTTGCACCCATTTCTGCTCTTTGCAATGTAGAATCTATGATTCATACCAGTCATTTTTTTTCTTCTATATCTTATAGGTATTCCTTGCTGAGATCATCCAAAATGTCTTTTCGATCCTTGCTTCAATTGAATCAATGTTGTGCTACGCGCATATTTATTTCTCCCCTGAAATAGCTTTCCTACTACACAATTTCCTAATGGCATTTTTCATCTGGTCATTTCTCAAGGTATAGATTAAGGGGTTTAACATGGGAGTTATCGTAGTGTAGAACACTGCCACTGCTTTATCAATAGATAAAGTAGCTGCGGGTCTCATGTACACAAATATGCAGGGCACAAAGAATAAGACGACCACCGTGATGTGGGAGGCACAGGTGGAGAGGGCTTTGCGCCTTGCCTCTAAGCTGTGGTTCCTTAGGGAGCGCAGAATGACCACATAGGAGACCATCAAGAGGAGGAAGTTTAACAGACAGATGAATCCACTGTTGGCAGCAACGAAGAGGCCTAGAGTGTGGGTATCAGTGCAGGCAAGATTGAGCAAAGGGTTCAGATCACACATAAAGTGGTCTATGATGTTAGGGCCACAGAAGGGTAATGGGATGATAAAGAGGATCTGTATGGTTGCATGAAGAAAGCCTCCCACCCACACCACTCCCATTAACAGGACACACACCCGCCGATTCATGATGGTCGTGTAGTGCAATGGCTTGCAGATGGCCACATAGCGGTCATAGGCCATCACTGTAAGCAGGATGACATCAGCACCTCCAAAGAAATGTTCCCCAAAGATTTGGGTCATACATACATTGAATAGGATGGTCTTCTTCTCACGGAGTGAATCTACAATCAGTGTAGGGGTATTGACCGAGGAATAGCAGGCATCAATGAAGGAGAGATAGGCCAAGAAAAAGTACATGGGGGACCCCAATAATGGGCTGGCAGTGATAGTGACCACGGTGAGCCCATTTCCTACCACAGAGACGATGTAGATGACCAAAAACATAACAAATATGATTTTCTGCATCTTTGGATTCTCTGTGAGCCCCAGTAGAACAAACTCCGTCACGTTGTTCCTATTGTCCATTATTTCATATTATGGTTGATTACATTACCTGAAAAGAAAAAGCTTTTTTGATTAATGCAACCTTGAATTTATTGAGGCTCTTCATCTAGTAAATAACAAATGCCTAGATTCTTAGAGTTGTGGATTCTCACGAGGTTTGTTTGAGATAGAAAGTAAGATCTGAGTTCTTGACGATGACTTAAGTTATCTCCTGGGTGAAGATTCTGTTAAGAGCACTGACATGAAAAACTTTGCAAACACACAGGCAGGAGATCACCTGTGCACACCTCCTCATCTGAAAAGACTTAGGGCCTATCTTGAAGTTATCATATTGCAGCTAAGTGTGAAAAAAGTGGTAGGAAATGGATGTAAAGGCTATGAATGCAACGCTAGGAATTTTTCCTTTATCCTTAAGAAATGGAGAACCATGGAAGGTAATTGAGAATATGAATGGGAGGGCGAAGAGGAGTTGGAGGAAGGGTGAATCTTGGATACAACTCTCGTAAAGACCTTTGTGCATCTTGGATGAAGTCGGCTGAGGGTCAGTAAGGGGATGGAAGTCAGAGAAAGAAAGCCCCATATCCAAACTATTTATAATAGTTGGCAAAAAGTGTAACAGGGTATTTCTTAAGAGAATAGTATAAAGGGCTCTAGGAGTTACTATAAAGTAATTGATAATGCATGTTACCAAATGCCAGTAATATTATAAAAGATAATAAGTATATTTTTAATGATTTATTGCTATATGCATGGCATGGTAGTAACCTGTGTGATTTACATTATTTCATCTGTTTTGCAAATGTAGAAACAATCTCAGAGACTGATGTTAA
Source organism: Leopardus geoffroyi (assembly GCF_018350155.1). Classification (NCBI taxonomy): domain Eukaryota; kingdom Metazoa; phylum Chordata; class Mammalia; order Carnivora; family Felidae; genus Leopardus; species Leopardus geoffroyi. Next base: position 100,922,709 of record NC_059329.1, read on the forward strand.
CAGTAATAATAATGATTCTGTTAACTAAAACTACTGGATACTTGTTGTGTTCTGGTTTTGCAGAAATGTGGTTGTTTCATTGTCACTACAAACCCATGAGATGATGGAGCACCTTGATGGCTCAATTCGTTAAGCGGAGCCCTTGGTTCCATCTCAGGTCATGGTCTCACAGTTGTGAGATCCAGCTCCGTGTCAGGTTCCACGGGGAGCCTTGCTTGAGTTTCCCTCTCTCACCCTCTACTGCTCGTGCTCTCTCTCTTTCTTTCTCTAACAAACAAACAAATATATATATATGATTACCACTATTATTTTATACTTACAGTATACAGTAGGCAATACAATATAGAGAAGTTAAGGGTCCTGTCCAAATCAAGCAGAGAATAAAGGGCAGAGCCAAGATTATATCACATTATACTTGTTGACTTTTTTCTTCCAAAACTTTAATCCATTCCCTACATTGTTATGTTATTACAAACAATGCTGAACTCGTTATCTCTTTTTGATGTGACCATAATAATTACAATGACTTTAATACCACTTCAGAAGCAAGTGTTCATGAAGCAATTTCATCAACAGACACACACACACACACACACACACACACACACACACGATCACCAAGTATCAACACATCAAAATCACTAAATACATCAGAATCACTAAATATTAACAAAAATGTGGTGCTGCTTTCATTGAATATCCCTTTGACCTTGGCCTCTTCCACAGCCCCATTTTCTCCCTTCCCAATCTGCTTGCAAGCATGGGTCCCCAGACTCTGCTAAATGTTGAAAATGACGACCACAGTTGTTACGTGTAATGTATTGGTTGTAGAACTAGAGAGACCATATTGGAATCTTGCCTCTTCTACTTGCAACTTCTTTTATCCCAGGTACATTTCTTGGCACCCTACATCCTTGTTTCCTCAGGTATAAAGTGAGAATGATAATATCCATGTCCTGGGTGTTATGAGAATTGATTGACGAAACATACATGAACATAGCCACCACATTACTGTGGGCACACAAAAAACTTACACCAATTTTTGTGACTGTGCCTGCACCTAAGAGATAGGGAGAATTGGCATTTTGAGCGAAATACAGAAAAACATTTGACCATGCAACAAGCTCAGGAAGATTAATCTCTAATTCTACTTTTCAGGAAGGCACAGGGACCCACATTATCTGTAGCAGTTAATCTAAGGAAGGGCTGTCCCTGTTCATGCTTGGGCTAAATGACGGATGATCTATTTCATGTATTACTCATATGTATGTCTTTTCTGTGTTTGGAGTGTATTTACATTTGATTTTCATGCTCATGATTTGTCTTGGATGTTAAGGGAGAGGTCTCTTGCAATACCAAGTGCCTGGTTGATCAGAGAGCTGGGTCCTACAACATTTCACAATCTCTATGAGCCTCAGATTGTTCATTTGCCAAATTAGGCCAATGATACTTATCAACTATCTTCTGAAGAACTTGGGAGAGGATAAAATATTACTATACTTAAAAGTGTTGAAACATAGTGATTAGTATATAGAGAAGGTAACCCTCTTTAAGATGCTTCAACGCTGTTGAAAAACTTACCTTGTACTCTTAGATGATCTTAATGATGTTTGGGGGTTTTCAGAAATAATCCCATCTTCTAACTGACCTCTTCTTGGATAAGAAACTTAGACTATGAAAGTTATGGCACACTCAGACTGAGACTACTTAGGTAATTCAGTAACAAATCAATAGCTGTGCAGAAAGTGTTTCTATTAGTCCAAATCTTTCCTTCTAGCCTAAAGCCCCAAAATTGTTCATAGAAAGCCTGGGATTTAAATTTAGAGTGAATTCTTTTGACACACTGTGGAGAAATGACCTACAGATGGCTCTGGTCCTAGAGGCAAGAGGTAAGAAGTGTGGAAGAAACACTTTCAAATGAGTCATTCCTACCATAATGAAACTTGCTCTGAAGATGTAACTTCTCCAAAATATTTTCACCTTGCACTGCATGGATATTTAAAGAGGTTTCCATAAAGGCTCAAGGACCTTGTCTTTTAACTGCTGCTTTCTCTCTCTGGAATTAATTATCCCCTCTGACGGAAAGGCTTTGTCTTAGAAGTAGGTATGCTGAAGAGACATGTTTGAGAAATGTCCGATTTTGAATAGGGAATTGCATTCCCTGTGTTTGGAACCTGAACTTACGGGAATTCCCTTTCTCTATGTAAATCCGGATTTCCAAGAAAGCTGGATGTCATGGGAATAGGAAAATGACATAATTCCAGAGTGGGGACCTGTGATGGAGTTAATCTGTTGACCCATGTCACAGACAGAACTTCTGCCTTCTTAACAATATTAACACTTTTCTGTAAACCTGTTTCTGATTGCTTGAGTGCTAGAGCAGTGAGGGCATAAAATCAATGGAATGGCAGCCATGAAAGAACTTGACTCCAAAAGTTGTTGGTCATATTCATCAGAGGGCTATGGAAAGTAAACAGAAATTCTAAGTCTCCCAGTTAGTAATCGCTGGGACTTATGGTCTGGTCAGTAAGGAATACTAGGCAACATTAAAATTGTGGAGTGATATCAAAACACAGGCAGAAAGTTCTAATTTTAACCACCAGAATTGTTCCACATTCTTGTCACTTGCTATTGTTAATTATTTTCCTTTTAGTCAGTCTAGGAGGTTTGTAGTGTTATATTATTATGGTTTTAATTTGCTTTCCCTGATGACTAATGAGGTTGAGCATTTTTTTTCATATTATTGACCATTTGTGTATTTTTTAAAAAATTTATCTTCAAGTCCTTTGTACAATTTAAAAATGGCAGTTGTAGGCTTTTTATGACTATAAAAATTCTTTATACTTTCTAGATATAGATCTTTCTTCATACCTATTTATATGTATATATATATATATATATGTAATAAATATAAAATATATATTTATAGTTTGCCTCCTTCCCATAAGAGACTCTTAAATACAGAGAACAAACTGAGGGCTGATGGCGGGGGGGCAGGAGAGGGGAAAATGGGTGATGGGCATTGAGGAGGGCACATGTTGGGATGAGCGCTGGGTGGTGTATGTAAGCGATGAATCATGGAATCTACACCTGAAACCAAGAGCACATTGCATATACTGTATGTTAGCCAACTTGACTATAAATTATATATTAAAAATTATATATATATTTGTATATAACTTGTATATAATGCCATGTATATAAGTTGTACATAATATAAAATATTTATACATAATATATTTATATAGTTTTCTCCTAGTCCATGGGTTGCCTTTTCATTTATTTATTTATTTATTTATTTTATATTTATTTTCTAATTTTTTTTAAATTTTTTTTTAATGTTTATTTATTTTTGAGACAGAGAGACAGAGCATGAATGGGGGAGGGTCAGAGAGAGGGAGACACAGAATCTGAAACAGGCTTCAGGCTCTGAGCTGTCAGCACAGAGCCTGATGCGGGGCTCAAACTCATGGACCGCGAGATCATGACCTGAGCCGAAGTCAGCTGCTTAACC